>NC_061114.1:110690197-110749572 GCF_002878395.1 Capsicum annuum
AAAAAGTGAATTATTTGATTAAGTATCTAAATCAATTTTAATATAAATAGTAATGACCTAAATTTGCCTAAAGTGTGATGAGAATCGCGTAAAAAATAAAAAATATCAGAAAAATTATATTAAAGAAAAAACTATGCAATATCTTTCAATGTATAAGTATGAATTAATTGAGTAAATATTAACCACCTATATTTGCCTAAACACGTGATGAACATTTGTAAAAAGCATTTCCGTCCAATGCCCCAAAAATAAATTTTACACTATAATTTATATTTTGTACAAGTGTAAAAATATAAAAAATGCAAATACAAAATTTAAACTCTTCGTTAAATGTCACTCCCGTCAAGTATTCCCAACCTATATAAACACTTGTAAATAAAAATGTTTGTAACAAATAAATAATTATCAAAATAAATTAAAAATATTTGTGTGCTTATATGTATAAAAATATATAATTTTTTAAAAGGTGGGCTCAGATTAGATTTTAAATACGACGTACGAAGTGGTTGCTGATTTATTAGTCGTCCTAACTTGTGTTGCCAAGATACGAATCATAAAACTTTTACGTTGTTATAAAAATTTCGTAATTGCCCAAATTTATTTATTTTATTACGTATTTATAGTTATAATATACGTTTTTTCATTTGTGCAGGCCTCAAAAATTGACAAAAAATTTCTTTATGAACCAAGCGTCGATCCTTAATATAAAATAATTACTTTAATAAAATAAAATTCTTCTTTTGTAATAGATGACATCACAAAATAAAATTCTTCTTTTGTAATAGATGACATCACAGATAATTTCATTGGCCAAAGTAATATAATATTTATCGGTAATCAGTGTAGTAAAATACAAAGTAAGGAAAGGACAAAATATCTAAAACAGCCCAAAAGAATTAGCCAAACAAAATAACTTTGGAAGTAAATTTTCTGAGTAAATATCAATCCAAACTAGCCAAACAGTTCAGATTCATCCCTTCAATCATCAAATAAGAAAGATAACTAACACACAATAAAACAACAATTGAGAATCAAACAAAAATAAAGCCTAACAGATTCACATTTCAGAAGTTAGCCGCACAAAAATGAAGTTTTCACCGGATATTAAATCATTCCGGACTGATCTGCGCATAACATATAGAAAACAAAATGAAACTCAGTCTACTAAAAGTAAAAGTTAAAGCAATAATAAATATCGGCGCTGCTTACACGGCTCTCGCTGGATCAACACCAGACAACGATCAAAATTCGATCAGATCTAGCCTGCCATAGTGTGGCAGTGGCGAGAAAAGGAAGAAAAATGGTAATGGTGACGTCGACGGTTCCGGGCAGTCACAGTTTGTGGGCTCACCCGCCGGTGACCAATTCCGACGAGGCAGCGGAAAGAGGGAAAATGAAAAGGACGGCGTAGTGGTGGAGGTCGCCGGTGTTGCGGATGTATTGGTGGTGTGTGACGGGAAATGAAGCCTGCCAGCCAGTGATTAACTCCGGCTATGCAACGGCAAAAGAAAGAGGGAGAAAGGGCGTTTTGGTGGTGGTTGGTGGCCGAAAGCTTGTCGGGTTTTGGAGTGGGAGAAAGAGTGAGATAACAGAGAGAGGCGTGAGATATGTGTGTTTGTCCATTGGTTTTTAGAGAGAGAAAATATGATAGAAAATATGTAGGAGTGAAAATCTGATATTTTTGTGTGCGTATTGTGTGAATGGGTATTAAAAAGGAAAAATAATAATAATAAAAAGATATTAATTTTTTTTTTTAATATATCCCTTAAATTTGGGTAGTAGATAAAAGAAAAGTTAAATATAATAACTATGATGAAATCTCAACTTAACTGATTTGTTATTCTGTGTATTAAAATAAATCGATATTATTTTTGTAGACTGTATTAAATAAAGTAAAAAAATAAAAATATCGATATATATAACTACAGAAAAAAATGTAAACAAATATAATTATCTTTAAAAAAAATGTATTATGTTATAAACAATTAAGATTATAATAAGTAAAAAGAATTGTAGTGTCATGTTACGTACGTATGTAGATGACTGTACAAAAATATTAAAATGATAATAAACTGATAAAAATTCTAAAATTTACAAAAATTAAGGATAATTATGTAAAATTAAAATATGACAATAAATTTGTAAAAAAGAAATTCTAAAATAAAGACAATTATCAATAACTTGCCGAATGTGACAAGACATTATTGTGCGATCGTTGTCAGATGTGACAAAACCTCAAATTATTATATTGTACAAAAATGATCGATCTGACTCAGCGTTTGCGGATGGTAAAATGTAGAAATTGATTTGTAGTTATGAAAAATGTAAAGAATGTTGAAAATATTAAAAAATGTAATTAATTTTAAAATGTTATTAAAATGTTATGTCATGTCATACACGTGTGCAGATGATTTGTAACAATGTTGATTGATAAAAAATTTCAATATACAGAGAACTATGAACAAATTATAAAAAATTAAAAATATAAAAGTAAATTGATAAATCCTAAAGTAAGGATGATCAATAATTTATTAACAATTGTAAAAAATATGTGAAAATTGTATTTTGTACCCTTTAATGATCAGGAAGCCTGAAGATGTTAATTTTATGTTTGGAGAACCAATATTGGGTGTCAACAATAAGTATATACCCTTAGCCTAGGATCATGTAAAGTTTGTAGCTAGCTTTTAGTCATGCTACATCTTATTACGAAGCTACGAAAGTAAATTATTGTAGGTAAAGTGTAACCCCAATTTTTTTTATATTTAGCTATAATGAATTTTATAGCAATATATGCCTTTTGTTGTAGTGAAATTGTCAAACCTGGACAATTACCAACATGAGTTTAATCGCTTCCCACATACTTTTCTCTTATCGTCCTATCCTATATATCATAGATAAATAGTGAGTGCCCCAGAATCCAGATATCAATTCGAGTTTCCAACTATGGAAGGTTGTGTAATGAAATCATCCGACTGTGACTTGGATGGAGCTTGCATGATCAAAACTAGCAATTTAGGACTTAGTGACTAAACGTATTGCAAACTTGACACTAATTTTGGTTGGATGAGTTCGTGTTGCAACGTTAAATTTTTCACGACCCGAACTAGGGCCTGACCGTGACGGATATCCCGAACCATGAAGGCTCAGATGTACGACTCTATCTGATTTGGTAATCATGCACAATATTCATATCATAAAGAAAATGCGAAAATATAATCTGATACGGAAACATGGTCATTAACTCTAGGTTTCAAGACATAAGAAAGAAAACTGCAATTCAAAGCATATGAATAAGATCTGACTCAGTCTGCGAAATCTCTACTACATCTTAAAATTGTTCTGAAAGCTGGGACAAGGCCCCCAGTAGACCAAAACAATGAAATAACATAATTTGAAATAATAGACCTTCTGGAACAAAGAAGGCTCACCACTGCACGGATCACTTCTCTCTGGAATACTCTACTGATTAGCCAGACCCTTAGACTGAGCCTCCGAACTTGGGAAGTAGGAGGTCAATACAGATGTACTGGTATCCAGAGCAAATCCAAAATAATAATTTATATTCAACATATATAAGGGCAATTTAAAATCGTTCATAAACATATCATATAGTAAGAAATCTCATGGGCATTTCTGAAAGACTCTGAAAGAAAATCATCTGAACTCTGAGACATTCTTTGTTTTACTTTTGCGCTAGGTGGTATACCTTACAACTCTGAAATTCCATGGGCTCTATGGAATCTGCCATTGACTCGGCAGGGAAGCCTCCAACCCAAGTGTGCCGCAAAGGTTGGAGTCTCTGACTCTGCTATGCCACACGACCGTCGCCAGCGTAAAAAATAATATTCCTGGATCGGCAAATCACGATTTTAGGCTAAGAGTTACTTGAACTCAAACCTTCTTCGAGTAACCACCTAACCCTCTTTAAGCCCAGTTTTAATTCTTTAAAACATGCATTCTCTGAAATAAAACTCTAAAAAACATATTCTGCTATGGCATACATACTTATGGTATCGTCATATCATTGACTTGCATGTCACATCTCTGAGCCATTATTAGCATATAATAATCTCTGTTTCAAAATGTAAATCTGGGACCACCATATCAATAAATCATTTCAAGAAACTCTTTTTTAAAGCTCTTGTAAACATATGTAAGAAACTCTCTTTTTCACCATTTCAAATATACAAGGTGGTCATGTCAAAGATATCAATCATATGCAATTCTTTCTTTTTAAGACAAGGACGAAATCATATCAAGAAACTCCCTCTCATCATTATCAAAATCATGTCAAATACTTAAATATTGGAAAGATCCCCTTCAAAAGATAAAACAAGCATCTCAAATCATTCCCAACAAGTTCATCAACTCTAAATTATCAAAGAGAGGGGTTTCAATGATAATGCTCTCAATCAAATCTTCAACATCATATATTCATATAAGTTTAAATTAATTTAAGGGGATGAGGCCTAAAGGCCAAAACAACAATATCAATAACATGCATAAAACATAATAAAATCATGGATTTCAAACCCTTTAACAAATTCATGCTTGATAATCTTCAAATCATAATTGAGTGCTTTCTACAAGCCCATGTATTTTTAGGATAAACCCCACATACCTCAAATTAAAAGCTTTTGAATGATCTCTAGCTTTTGGGATGCTATACGTACGATTGATGGATGCTTCTTGAAGCCCTAGCAATGGGGATTCCGAATATTGAAGAATTAAGGAAAACCTACGGTTGAATCTTGAGTTATTTGGGTTTTTAGTTTGAAACCCTAGAGATTGTTCTTGAGTAATTTGGATGATTGTGAATGTATTCTGGTGTCTTTGGGATTAAATCCCGTGTTTAGGCTGATAAGGGGGTGAAAAATATCCAATATACCCTAAATGAGACGGGATAAAATATAATTAGAAGTCCAATTTAATGGGCCACCGTGACGCGTCACTATCGCGTAGGCTCACTACAAATTGATGCGGAGCCATCGCGTTATCCCACTGGTTGGGACCTGAAACTTTAGTACGACGTGCCACAATAGCGCTAGGCAAATGGAATTTGACAATTGTTAAATAGACTCCCTCCGCGATGCGCCAAACACAAAAATGATGGTGTTTTATGACTAGGACTTAAATTAGCCATAACTTCTCGTCTGGGTTTTGGATTTGGACGAATCTTATATCGACGGAAAGATCATTTAATTCCCCACACTACTAAATTGATTAACATGCCATATTTGCATAGGATTTATTATTTTTGGATCATCTACGCATAGAAATGATGGTTTTCATTCTAGCCCGAAGAGCGGGGTGTTACATTATCTTCCCCTTGGGATCATTCATCCCCGAATGATGGGTAGGAACGTTGAAACTTAAAGGTATGGAATAATGCGGACCTGATGTGTCTTCTAAGAAAGGATATAACTAATCTTAAACATTTAAACTTCTATCATGAAACTGAATTCTGAGCTGACTTGCCCTTACTTGTTTTAAGGAGCTAATTCATGCTGAGAGTTTAGGATTCCCCCCGGAGCGTTTATGCTCAAATAACACACATTGGATTTGGAAGTGATAATTTAGGTAAGTACGAATCATGAGGCAATAAGATTTAGATCGTACAAAGGTATTACACTGTCTGAGCTAAAATAGCTGGAAAAATTTGAGATTATGTGCTGAACTCTTATGAACTGAGTCATGACTAGATAATTGAATTTGAATCATGATGCTTGGACTGAACTGAGTTAGCAACTTACACAGATGGAATACATTATCTTTTGGGATGGTCATATGCATTGGACTTCAGATAGTAGGACTGGGTGAAAAGGTGAAAAACCACAGTAACTTGTCTGCCTGACTGCTAAACTGAATTATATGGGACACTTATACTTAACTGGAGTATCTCTTCAACACTCTTTCTAAAGAAGTTCTAGTAGCACCAGGGAGCAAAGAATCTCTGACATGAGTTACACAAGACATCCAACTAAGGAATCACAACAATGACACTACTCTATAGCATGAAATATAGACATATGACTCATAAACTAGGACAGAATTACCAAACCTTAGGCAATGCAACTTCTTACTTTCGAGATTAGCCAAACTTCAAAAATACTCTCTCAACTATACTTTCCCCTTAAACACCATGCTGATTGATTTTACTTATTTTTCTCACATGGCCGCTGATATTTCCATCTACTAATGTCTAAACTGAACTAAATCCCCTCATCATCTTCAAGCCTAACTCAAAATCACAAGACACACCACATAATACTGTAGTACTAGTCTGAATCATAAATTTAGCACACCCTACATTTCACAATTCCTCATCTCCTGGATAATTCTTATTGCCACTCCAACAATCACCTTCAATTTTGTATTAGACATTCACAAACACTCAAGGCATTCATCCATATGCATACAAACATGACATTCAAGCCTATCTTCATACCCATATGTGCATTTCTAAACAACCACTCATAAAGCATATTTCTTATATTCTCTAATACTTCTATCCATAACAACTTCCCTGCACTATTCAGATGATACACCTAAAATATCCTTAACTAACCAAGCCATACATGAAAATTCACCTCAAAATTCTTTTAACTTATAAACTTACATAAAACAAGCGCACAATAATTTTCCCCAATATAACACATAAAACTTCAATTAACCTTGACACATATCAAAGACTCGGCCTCAATCTTACTCCACAATTTCTACCTTAACTCAAATAAGAATACAACCATCTTTCATCAACAAGAAATGTTTACTCTTTCCCATCTAAATAACTGTTCATCATCACTATCTCGACCTAAGAAAAAAGTCACTGAAAAATTGGAATATCGGAATTCGGAACATGAGGGGAGTACTAAGCATAACTTAATACCCTACTGAGGCGTGAGGAATAGGGCACTCACGGTATTAACTCATTGAAGAGATCTAATCTGAGGACGTATGTGATATAAATCTGATTTTTCACTAATCGTTAAGAGCATCACATGTGCACAAGATTCATGAACTGCATGATCTGAATTTTGGAATTTATAACTTACGGAAAGCGATTCTGACTGCTAAACTATCTGGGAACTCATCATACTAGGAACTAGGAGAGTACATGATTCCTTATCATATGCCTGAACACGAGCTATGATCATGAAGCTGAAATATAAAACATGAGTATATATCAGAATAACTGAAGTAAACTGTTGAAATAAGAATAGATTGAGCATTATTGTTTCTCACGGCTAATTCCACAACTTACTGGCACATCTATTATCATCTAAAAACTTGACTTGGTTACTCGTTCTATCATCTCTCCCTTATATTTAAGCCACTACTCTAAGTCTGTGAACCACTATATACACTCTGGTGTAAACTAAAATTACTTTACTCTAGAGTCGAGGATATAACAATACACATAAAACTAAACTTACCCTGTAAGACGATATCTTCATGTATAACAACCAATGCTAAAACCTACTTCTAAGATTCAACCCTTACGTTTCTATATCCCCAAAAATCATTATATAATAGCTTAAACATTCACCAACTCAGATTCTTCTAACACTAAACATGGATATCTCCAAACCCTTGTCGGACTATACCACTTCTGTCATAGTCTACCAATATCACGACTCTAAACTTATATCTCTCTACTATGAGAATCAAGATCATATCAAAAGTCTTAACATTATCTATCAAAACTCCTTAACTTGGTTATTTAGAACACCACATACTATCTAACTAGTCTTTCTCCACCTAGCAACTCAACGGCACCACTAGCCACACACAATATGTAATAGCCTTAGAAAAATACCGCAACCTTATATCACCTTGGCATACTTCTATTTCATATATACAACATCATACTTCATTATGAATCAAATATACTAAAGCTCTTGCATGCACTGTTCAAGCCTATTAGATCGCTTCCATAAAACTAGTAGTATTAACTAAGAAATAATCACATCCACCTTCTTGACATCACTGTTATGCCTTAAAATCTACTACATACCTTCTCACAAGTAGTACCAGTCTACAACTACAAAAGAAAAGAAAGTCAATGGGGTAGCGTCACATAATAGACATGGTCAACCTTAATCTTATATTATAACCCCATACAATATTATCTACTTATACGGATTTCTCATATCACACTTGCTTACCCAAGCATACATTTAGACTACCTTCAAATTCGACAAACAACCTTGTGTCTATAATTATAACATACTGGCTAATCTAGCCATTTTCATACTTCGAGCAAACAATAACTTACCTTAGCTAATAACTCCTTCTCCACCTTCTACTAAACTAACACACAAGGATGTATCACTTTAATACCAACTCAATCTCATGCCAAAAGATTCGGGAATACATACATTCAATAAATCGCCCTTACCACTTTTCTTTCCATTACGCCTCTAAACCCCCAGTTCCAACCAACACAAGAACCAACAAGATGGACAATAAGTTGCTAGTGAATCAAAATAGGCCTCACACGGCTTCACTAGACTTTGAGTTTCAACAACACAATGATAACAAGATTATAAAGATAGAAACTTGACACATAATAATCAATGATCTAAGAATACATATCTTACTCTGTATAAAAAAATCTGAGTCAAACACTTCCCCCACAGACTACCATACAATCCATACATGCTACTAACTACCACATTAATTTATCACTAAAAAGGGGTAAATCATCCTCAAACATCGGTTATTCAACTAAAATATTTAATTACACAAAAGTCATCTTCACTTTAACTTCTAACTTTGTGACTTCACATCACCAACTTCTTGGTCCAACATCACTACCAATAGGTCATGACACCGACACTTAACTTATATTACTACTCGGATGGAAATACAGTTCTAATATTCTGCTACACATCATCCCCTCTTAAGCGTGATGTCAGCAACATAAATTCTGAAAAGGACTGAATACACACAATACCGCAGGCTGAAAAGCATGATTTCATCAGAATCAAAGTTTACATTAGAATCAATACACTGAGGTACTAACAGACTCTTCATAAGTCCTTGCACAATTTCAAAATCTTATATGGCTCAATAAAAAAGAACCATATCATGTAAACTCTAAACTTCTGTACTTGAATCACCCCAATAATTAGACATGTCTGAGAACATCAGAGTAAGGAAAGAATTGGGATGACTGTTACTTTCGTATGGGCGACACCATAGCACAAATTAGAGTATGAAAGAGGAACATTCTTACTCTATTACACGAACTAGAACATGAAGAAAGAGAGATATTCTTAAACGCCTTGTAGCCTCCTGCTTATAAGTGTGGCATGCTACACACCCATAAATAAGACTTTACCTGATGCAATTTTGCAGACATCCTGGGACCATGAACCTTGCTCTGATACCAAGTTTTTCATGACCCAAACTAAGGCCTAGCCATGACGGATATCCCAAATCATGAAGGCCTGGATGTCCCACTCTATTGAATCTGGTAATCATGCACAACATGCATATCATAAAAAAATTAAAAAATATAATATAATATGGAAACATGGTCATTGACCCTGGGTTTCAAGACATAAGAAAGAAAACTACAATTCAAAATATCTGAATAATATCTGACTCAATCTGCGAAATCTCTACTACATCTTAAAACTGTTCTATAAACTGGGACAAGGCCTCAGTAGACCAAAACAATGGAATAATATAATTTAAAATAACAGGCCTTCTGGAACAAAGAAGGCTCACCACTGCACGAATCACTTCTCTCTGGAATACTCTACTGATTAGCTAGACCCTTAGACTGAGCCTCTAAACCTGAGAGGTAGGGGGTCAATACAGATGTACTAGTATGCTGAGAAAATCCAAAATAATAATTTATATTCAACATATATGAGAGCAATTTAAAATAGTTCATAAGCATATCATATAGTAAGAAATCTCATGGGCATTTCTGAAAGACTCTGACAGAAAATCATTTGAACTCTGAGATATTCTTTATTTTATTTCTGCGCTAGGTGGTATATCCTACGACTCTGAAATTTCACGGGCTATATGGAATTCGCCAGTGACTCAACGGGGAATCCTCCAACCCAAGTGTGCCACAAGGGTTGGAGTCTCTGACTCTGCTACGCCATACGACCGTCGCCAGCGTAAAAATAATATACTCGAATTGACAAATCACACTTTTAGGCTAAGAGTTACTTGAACTCAAACCTTCTTCGGGTAACCACCTAACCCTCTTTAAGCCCAGTTTTAACTCTTTAAAACATGTATTTTCTGAAATCATACTCTAAAAAACATACTTTATTATGGCATATATACTTATGGTATCGTCATACCATTGACTTACAAGTCACATCTCGGAGCCATTATTAGCATATAGTAATCTCTATTTCAAAACCTAAATCTGGGACCACCATATTGATCTTGGGTGTATTTATACGCTTAAGCACCATAATTTATCCATATTTTAGCTATGTTTAGAGAACAAAGTGCCTAGTTTATTATGTTTTTACTCTACTTCTATGTAATTGAGCTAACCGATGTGATTAGCATGATTTTAGGTATTAATGAGGTAGATGAAGGCATTATGGGACTATGAAATACGGATGGCATATGACACAAGAGAGAGTAGCAACCTGGACCAAATGTGGCGCCTAGAAACTACAATCTGGACCAAATGTGATGCATGAGAACTTTCTCCTAGGCAAATTTGCCATTTATAATAAGTTGAGGACTTAGAAAGAAATTATGAGATAGAAGGCTATTAAACTACTTGTTGCTGAACTTTTATTGAGGATTCACATTCTGTATTATTTTGAAAACAAGAGAAAACGGCTTAGCTTGAGGAGAGAGAGAGAGAAACGTTTTTTTCTCTTATTTTTGCTATTCATCTTCTCCACCAAGATCGTTCTAAGTTTTGGTATGATGAATATTTCTATTGTGATTTCCATTTTATTCATGAGTAGCTAAGTTTATTTGTTAGGGTTATGGAAACCTTGTAGTATACTCTCTATTGCTATGGGTTTTTTTTGAATTTATGATGTGTTAATCCACTTGTATCATTACTCTCTTCGTTATAATTGAATTCTCGTGGTTGCAAACATAGGGAATGTGCCATTATAGCAATAACTTGTTCGATAGAAAAGTTACTGTTTGAAAAAGAGAGTAGTGACAAGAAAATAGGGTTTCCAACCTCTATTTTAGACGTTAATGCCTTAGCAGGATTAACTACTTGGAGAGTTCATATGATTGGTTGTACACTTTGGATTCGAGAGAACTAAGGTGAATAAATCCTTGATGGTTGAGAAACACTTGGATTTAGAATTAGAATACATCTCTCTATAAGTGCATGCATGTATAAATCCTTATTACTCATAGTTAATAGAGAAGTAAAAGCTACAAGGTGGACATAACCCTAACTTGTCATTCTCTGTGATCAAATATTAATACACATATTGATTCATTGTTATATTGTAACTATCATTTCACATTTAAACCAAAACCCCCCATTCAGGAACCTCTGACCAACAGTCCAGTAACAACTATAATACTTAGTAACACAGTATTCCCTGTGGGATTCGACACCCAACCTGGTTGGGTTCTATATTTGACAACGACCGCTTACTCTCTCGTAAGAGAGGTGTAATTTAGGCGTATCACATATCAATAAATTATTTCAAGAAACTCTTTCTTAAAGCTCATGTAAACATATGCAAGAAACTCTCTTTTTCCCCATTTCAAATACACAAGGTGGTCATGTCAAAGATATCAATCATATGCAATTCTTTTTTTTTAAGAAAAGTACAAAATCATATTAAGAAACTCCCTCTCATCATCATCAAAATCATGTTAAATACTTACATATTGAAAAGATCCACTTCAAAATATTAAACAAGCATCTCAAATCATTCCCAATAAGTTCATCAACTCTAAATCATCAAAGAGATGGGTTTCAATAATAATGCTCTCAATCAAATCTTCAACATCATATATTCATATAAGTTTAAATCAATTTAAGGGGATGAGGCCTAAAGGCCAAAACAACAATATTAATAACATGCATAAAGCAAAATAAAATCATGGATTTCAGACCCCTTTAACAAATTCATGCTTGATAATCTTCAAATCATAATTGAGTGTTTTCAACAAGCCCATGTATTTTTAGGATAAATGCACGTACCTCAAATTAAAAGCTTTTGAATGATCTCTAGCTTTTGGGATACTATACATAGGATTGATGGGTGCTTCTTGAAGACCTAGCAATGGGGATTCCGAATATTGAAGAATTAAGGAAAATCCACGGTTGAATATTGAGTTATTTAGATTTTTAGTTTGAAACCCTAGAGAGTGTTCTTGAGTAATTTGGGTGATTGTGAATATATTCTAGTATCTTTGGGATTAGATCCCATGTTTAGGCTGATAAGGGGGTGGAAAATACCCAATATACCCTAATAAGATGGAATAAAATATAATTGGGACTCCAATTTAATGGGCCACCACGATGCGCCACTATCGCGGTGGCTTACTGGAAATTAACGAATGGGATTTTAGGGCCACCACGATACGGATCCATCGCGTTGTCCCACTGGTTGGGACCTAAAACTTCAGCGCGACGCATCACAATTGTGCTAGGCAATTAGAATTTGACAATTATTAAATAGACTCCCCCCACGATGCGCCCAACACTAAAATGGTGGTGTTTTATGACTAGGACTTAAATTAGCCATAACTTCTTGCTCGGGTATCGAATTTGGGTGAATATTATATCGACGAAAATCTCTTTAAATTCCCCACACTACTAAATTAATTAACATGCCATATTTGCATAGGATTTATTGCTTTTGGATCATCTATGCATAGAAATGACGGTTCTCATTCTAGCCCAAAATGCGGGGTGTTACAAAATTCAACCTCTTTTAGATATTCTTGATAGTTAATGACAAAAGTAAGCTTCTTAAATGAATTATCATTCTTAGAATTGTTGGATTGTCTAGTAGACAAGTTAGCTTGTCCAAATCATTATTCTAAACATGTTATCTATTCCAAATGATACTCATAACTTAAAAGTAATCCATGAAGATTGTCTAAAAAAAATAATTTCTACCTAGTACGACCAAGACAACAAAAACATCATGTTCGTATCCAAGTCCTCCAAGACTATATAAGAAAAGATCATCATCAGTAATAGGATGTGCCACAATACTGAGGTTATCGACACAAGTCTTCCTTTATTAAAGGTATTCTATCAGGTATGATTTGTCTTTCTTTGTGGTTTATAATTGTAGCCTTAGTTGTATTATCGTAGCCTTTGATTGTGATACAAACTTTATCTCAAGATGTTTCCAAAATGTTTGAGATGTCGTAAATAAATATTTGGGCTAAAATACCTTCACTGAGGGATGAAGAATCTAACTCAATAAAAGTTGGTCTTGTCTGATCCATAAACTATATGGTAGATTGATAATCACGCCAGTTGTGATTGCTTTAGAAGAGTTATTTGGAATTACCTTTGGAGGACACTTGTGTGTATCATCCACATATTCCTCTAGTTTATGGCCCCATAAAACTAGAAGAATTTGTGATTTCTATAGAATATAGTTATGATGATCCAATTGAGAAGATGGGACTAGTTAAAGTTGATTGTGAGAGACGAAAAAATATAGAAAGAGGTTTGCAAGGTGATATGAAAAATTAGGAAAATTGCCATCGTGATACACGAGTCTTCACAAGGTTTTGATACCATTTAAAGAATTTATGAATATGATAAAATTTGATTGTATTTCACGTCTCTCCAAGAAATAAACCATACATGATATTATCCATCCCCATTTAAACTATACATATGTATTCTAATTGAATATAACCACATAAACATGAGGATAACCTCACTGTTATGATGTCCTAACAAATTTCATGATTCTTCCCTACTAGTTGTCTTTGATTTATGATAGAATAACGCAATAGAAATTAATTTAACAATTGATCATCTGGACATGGTTAGAATATACATTATAGTTTAGACTATCGCAATATAAGATCCATATTTTGTTGCTCATGTTAGAAAAAAAATCATCCATGCATAGCATGTTTTTTAGCACTCAGTAGATGTATCGTGAATAAAAAGGTTCATGCAAAGAAATAAAAGATACTTCATAAAGCTTAACTACGTATATGAATCTTTTACTAGTTGCTTGGATTTTCACATCCCTAATGTTCCAATCTAATATCTTGTTCATTAATAGGAATAGTAGAAAGTTTTTTTAGGAGTGCTATTTATAATCTGGTTATAGCATGTTATTTTGAGTACAAAAATTTGTATGTTTCAACCCAAACTTCAATACTAAGTTCAAGAACAATTTTTAAGAACTACAATGAAGTTACAACAACTTCAAATGCAAGTCCAAATGAATAATCAAATGAACTATCAAAGTGAAGTATTTATCAACTTTAAGAAAGAAGATGAAGCAGAAAATTGTAGAATCAAGTCCACCGAATGCACGATATGTCCTTAAGAAATTTATCAGGTTATGGAATCTTTCCTCTCAGCATAAAATGATTCTCTTTCTGAAAATAGTGGTTCCTCAAATTTTTAGAAACTTCAAACACACTCAACGAATTTATGACCACAAGAGAGCTTTTAGATGAAGAAAATTGTTTTTCTACTAAAAAAATTGACTTTACCTAAGTAAAACTTCAGTTATTTATAGCCATCAAAGTGTTGCTTTATGACGAGAAGCAATGGTTCAGAAAGGTGTACCCCTTCATAAGGGTACAACTTTTTTAAAAAGGTACTACTCTTGAAAAAGTCACAACCCATTGGAAAGGTTATAACCATTCAATCCGAAAAGGTACTTATTCAAATTGCATCTTTTCTCTTGGTGTCTTTTCGAAAAAATACCTATTCATTTTCATTTATACCTATTAAAAATTCAACAATCCCCTAGATGAATGGGGGATATCTATTTTAACAAAACATTTATGGACAAGTGTATGATCAACAAGAAAAGACTATTGCATCTGGATAAGTAGGTTTTCCTTTGAACTTTCCGCAGTGATCATGCATCGAATGTAATTGGTTAATCGGTAGATTTGATATCTTTGAACTATCAAGCATTAATGTACACCTAGACAACACAAGTCACACAACCAACCTTTTATAATTTATGGTTCTTACAATTTTATTCATTTTAGCTTCAAAGATATCCTGGTTTCATGAGAGCTTAGATAATAGGCTTTTACTAACATTCTCCTTGAACTGACTTCCACTTCATCCTCACATAGGTGATTCCTAAATGTTTAATCGTATAGATCAAACTATTTGGTCAAACCTGCCAAACTTAGAAACCATTAAAAAGCTTCAAACTATAATCTTTATCCTTGTTCTTTGAATATTGTCTTCATCATGAAAATGGGTTGGGTATATTGACAATGTTGAACCATAAGTCATAACTTTATTTTATCTCCTTGAACCTAGCTCTTTGAATCTTCAGTATACTAGGTAGAGTTACCGCCATGTTGACTTATCCTAGGCCGTAAACCCATTTCCTTCGATGATCTCTCAACTCCTCTATAGATAAGCCTTTTATAAGTAGATCCGACATATTATCCTTTGACTTCATATAGTAACCAGTGATAATTCCACTAGAGAGTAGTTCTCTAACGGTATTATGTCTCCATCTTATATGATGAGATTTACCATTATACATCATGCTCCCTGCCCTACCTATTGCCTCTTGGCTATCACAGTGTATACATATTGGTGCCAATAGTTTGGGCCAATAAGGAATATCTTCTAAAAAATTCTGGAGCCATTCAGCTTCTTCACTAGCTTTATCTAATGCGATAAATTCATATTCCATTATAGAGTGAGAAATACATGTCTGTTAGGATGATTTTCAAAAGACTGATCCTCGACCTAAAGTAAATATATATCCACTTATTGATTTTACTTTATTCGATCCAGTGATCCAATTTTCATCACTATATCCTTTAATGACCGCTGGCTATTTATTATAATACAAAGCATAGTCATGAGTATATTTAAGATCCCCCAAAACCCATTTCCATCCAATGAGTTTTATTGGGATTACTTCTATATCGACTCAATTTACTGATAGCACATATGTACCGCCCCAAAAATGGTCCTGAGATGTCATACGGAGCTTAGAACCACATGTGATCCCAAGCTAACCCTTCTACTGGCATAACTCATAAGCAACTGAATAAATATGTATACTATGACTGAGTTTACTATGCGGAAACATGAAAATGATAGAATCTGTGAAATTACAATACTGATACAACTTTTACATTCTGATAAAGTATGAAAAGAGGGATTGAATTTACATAACTGACTCTAACTGACGTCTATGAATCTTTTACTATATTGACTATAGATAGCTAGGACGTGACCCCAACTACCACTAATCAATACATAGGAGTAGGAAAGTAAAGTATATAAATAACATCTAACTAAAGTCCTCGAAGTAGGAGGACTCATCATCTGTTAGCTGGAATCTGCAATTGTTTGATTCTGACTGTACATACCATGACTTGTACCTACATTATGAGATAATGTAGCACATAGACGTATGTGTGGATCAGTACTTTGAGGATGTACCGAGTATATGGGGGTGAATACATAAGTAAAACATTATCATCATATTTTATAAAATCATACATGCTAAATGTATATGACTCACATAGGCTTGAGTAATCTGAAATCTGAAAATCATAAGTCATGAATAGTAAAGCATATAAAATAAATCTTGTGAGTCACAACACTTAGTTCTAAAATTTGTATTTCTATTCTATTCTCAAATCATATAGGCTAAGTGAAAAAGGGCTCACCTTTTTATGTATGAAACTAAAAGCTATAATTTTGTAATCTGAAATTGTAAGTAAAATAATATCTAAGTAAGTTTATGAGCCTTTACACTTAGTTTTTCTAAAAACTTTTCTATTAATTTTTTATGTTAGCTAGCAGGGAGGTTCTCTTAACCGACATAAACCATGTGAGTATTCATGGAGTCCAACATTCTTGTCCCCATAAGGAGGAATCCTCATGTTGGGGAGAGGAGTCATACTCTTGCCAGGGAGTATAACCTATCTAAGTGATCACATATCTGTCATCCACATAGAAGTGGGAATAATTTAAATTCTATATTGGCACGTAGTTCTAGGATATGAAACCATAGTAACATACTCATCTCGGTGCTAAATACTATTCCCATTAAATTTGTATGCTTATTCTAAAGAAAATCCACTTTAAAATAGTCTAGTGGTTTGTAATAAAAATCAACTGTATATCTGTAAAGCTAAATTTGTAATCTGAATCTGTAAAGTGGATTTTATATCTATTCTAAGACCGAAAGGTTAAATCTTTATCAATAATCTGAAAGAAATCTAATCATAGGGTGCTTATAGAACGAAAATTCTTGAAATAACAATCTTAAATTAGGGCTTAATGACCCTTGTATTAATCTCATGTTAAAACATCAAAATATTCATTCTTGATAATGTAAACATTGATAATTCAACTCAAAATCTAGAAATTTTTGTAATATGCATGAAAATATGAACATAATCATGTAATTCAACTTCTAAATCGTTGGAAATCTCATAAGCTTGTAAATAACATTAATGGGTATAAACCCTAACTTTAATTTCATGAAAAATCATATAAAATTCAGTAAATTCGTAATTAAAATAAGTTTTGATAACAAGGATGAAAGGAGTATCTTTGTTCATAACCCCACATACCATAGTTGATGATCTTAGATGAAAAGCTTGAACCTTGGATTCCTATTGTGCTTTTGGAGATGAATTCTTGGAGTTCTTATATTGGAAATCCTTAATCTTGAATTTCTTTGAAGAGTTAATGGAGGAATTTTGATTTCTTGGAGAAGGAGCTTTGATGATCTAGGGTTTTTATTTGAGAGAAAAGTGATGAAATAAACATAAAGTGCTTTGGTATAAGCTTATTGATGTGTTTTGGATGAATTGGGGGCTGGGTAATTTACCAAAATACCTTTTTTAAACTCTCAAAAAGAACTAAAAAAATTACCAAAAATCTCAATTTACGAGGCCACCACGAGGCGCCACTATCACGGTAGCTTATTGAAAAGGGAGAACAGGAACTGGGCGCTCACTGTAATGCGCCACAATCGCGGTGCCCCTTGGATTACCATTTTGGCCCTTGGCGCGATGCGCCAGCATCGTGGAGTCTCACTGGAATGGGAAAATTGGGAAAATGGGCATCTCCATAACACGGGGCTATCATGGAGGGCCACTGGAATTTGACAATTGCAGATTTTACCTTCTCCGTAATGCGCCAAGTGCCCAGGTGGCACACTGTCAACTTAAAAATGCCATAACTCCTTCGCCGAGTGTCAAATTTGGGCAAATTTGGTATTGATGGAAAGCTTATTCAATTTTTCACATAATGAAAAGTCGAAATCTTGAAAATTCCACATAGAATAAATATTAATCATTTTGGAAGCTATCCCTTAGTATTCTAGGAATGAATTTAAGCTAGGAAAAATACGGAGTATTATATCATGTTATGCCTGACAATATACAATTTATGATATACATCAAACATCTCAACGCTCTTTCATAGTTCAACTGTGAGTTACTTTCACCTTCATTCTATTGAAGTGCAAAGATCACGTCTAATGGAGTGTTAGCAATACTAAAATCCAAATGCTTGCACTTATCAAGTACCCTTTTAATGTAATAAAACTGTGACAACGCCAACCCTTGTGGAGTTTTATAGATTCTGATCCCTAAGATCATATCCGCAACTCCAAGGTATTTCATATTAAACTTCCTCTCAAACATTCATTTCGTAGTATTTATGTCAGAAATATCTCTACTGATGGTCAACATGTCATCCACATATAAGCAAACAATGACTTTGTAATTTGGTGTGTCTTTAATGTAAACACATTTATCATATTTATTTATCTTAAATCCGTTTGCCAACATGGTTTGGTCAAACTTTGCATGCCACTATTTGGGAGCTTGTTTTAGTCCATAAAGTGACTTAACAAGTTTGCACACATTCTTTTCTTTACTTGGAACCACAAAACCCTCAGGTTGTTTTATGTAAATTTCTTCCTCTAATTCTCCATTTAGAAATGTTGTTTTCATATCCATTTGATGGATTTGAATACCATATACCACAGGTAAGGCAAATAACATCCAAATGGATGTTATCCTTGTTACAGGTGAGTATGTATCAAAATAATCAAGGCCTTCTTTTTGTTTAAGGTATTTTATTACAAGTCTTGCCTTGTATTTATCAATAGTACCATCAACTTTTATTTTCCTTTTGAATATCCATTTAGAACCTAGAGTTTTATTTCCTGGAGGAAGATCAACCAACTCCCAAGTGTTGTGGCTTAAGATTGAATCAATATCACTATTTATTACCTCTTTCCAAAAATGAGCATTCGAAGACGACATCGCTTCTTTAAACATTTGAGGATCATTTTCATGAAGAAATGACACAAAATATGATCCAAATAAAGTTTACGTTCTTTGACATGTACTATGCTTTGGATTCTCATTATTAAGTAGATTCTTATTTTGTTCATCTTGAGGTCGTTTAAACCCTCCACTAGAATGCTCATGTCTAGTTTTATATGGACAAATGTGTTCAAGAACTCAGTATTATTTGATTCAATTACCGTATTTTTATTTATATCCAGAAATTTGGATTTATGAACCAAAAATTGACATGCTTTACTGCTTTTAGCATAGCCAATGACTACATAGTCCACAGTCTTAGGTCCTATCTTTACCCTTTTAGGCATAGGAACTTGGAATTTTGCTAGACACCCCCATACTTTGAAATATTTCAAGTTGGGTTTCCTTTCCATTTTCATATGGAATTGAAAGTGTCTTACTACGGGGTACTCTATTGAGTATTCGGTAAGCTGTAAGATAACTTTTTCCCACAAGTTTTGTGGTAAACCTGAACTTATAAGTAAGACATTCATTATTTTCTTTAAGGTTTGGTTCTTCCTTCCCACAATTCCATTTGATTAAGGTGAATACAGGGTAGTAATTTGATGGATAATTCTATTCTCTACACATATCTTTGAAAAAAGAGGTTCATACTTTTCACCCCTATCACTTCTTATCATTTTGATCTTTTTTTCTAGCTGATTTTTAACGTCTATTTTATATTTTCTAAGTGTTTCTATTACTTCATCCTTACTATTTAGCAAATAGACTTAACAGTTCCTAGTTCAATCATTAATAAAAGTTATAAAATACTTTTTTCCATTGTGAGTTGCTGTTGACTTCATATTCCAAATGTCTGTATGGATTAAGTCTAATGGATTGGAATTTCTTTCAACAGACTTTACAGATGCTTAGAATACTTTGATTCCACACATGTTTGACACTTTGATTTATTGCACGCAAAGTTTGGTAAAACTTCTATGTTAATCAATTTTTTCAAATTTTTATAATTGACATGTCCTAATAATTCATTCCATAATTCATTAGACTCAAGCAAGTAAGAAGAAGTAGAACTTTTATTGATCTCAATAATCATTACATTCATCTTAAATAGGTCCTCGGTGAGGTTTCCTTTTACTACATACACTTCCCCTTTGCTAATTACAACCTTATCTGAAACAAAGACACATTTGAATCCATTTTTGGTTAGAAGTGATCTAGAAGTCAAGTTCTTTCTCAACTCCAATACATAAAGGATGTTGTTGAGAGTCAACAATTTGTCTGATGTCATTTTCAAGTAGATTTTTCTCATCCCTTCATCCTTTGTTGTTATGAAGTTAGCCATATAAATCTTCTCCCCATCTTAAGCTGGAGAATATGAAGCAAACAACTCTTTGTTGTCATAGATATGGTGGGTGGCACCAGAATCTAACCACCAATCTCTAGGATTACCCACTAAGTTGCATTCTAAAAGCATGATACATAGATCATCCATTTTATTTTTGGATTCAGCCATGTTGGCTTGATCCTTCTTCTTTCCTTTCTTAGGGTCCCGATAATCTACGGACTTGTGTCCAGCCTTGCCACAATTAACGCATATTTTCCTTGAATTGCTTCTTTGGTGGATTGTTTTGTTGTCCAATAGCTTTCTTTTGTTTATTTGAGTTGTTAGGGCCATCATCTATAATATTAGATCCATTGATTGCGGAATTCCCTATCAACCTCTTCTCAGAAGAGTTGTTATCTTCCTTAAATGTGCAACCTCATAATGAGTTCTTCGACTGACATCTCCTTCCTTTAATGTCTCAAGTAGTTTTTAAAATCCATCCACAAAGGTGGCAATTTTTCTATTTTAGCCGCTACTTGAAAGCCTTATTCACAATCAAACCAATATCAAAGTTCATGTTAGCATTAAGAACACACATAACATGTTCAAATAAGGTATTTACTATATTCATACCTTTAATAAGGAGATCGAGGATGATTAATTACAATTCTTGTGCTTGAAAAATGATAGTCTTACTGTCAATCATTTTCTAGTCAAGGAACTTTGCAACAACGAACTTTTAGTTCCTGCATCCTCATTTATATACTTTTATTCTAAAGTATTCAACAACTCTTTTGAGGTCTTCATATCGCTATACACATTGTACAAGTCATCTTGGAGGCCGCTTAGAATATAATTCTTAAATAAGAAGTATGAGTGTTTCCATGTCTCCAATACAACAAATCGCTCCTTGTCCAATGTATCTTTTTGCAATTCTGGAGCATTTTCAGAGATGAACATTTGAAGACTTAATGTCATCAAATAGGAAAATATATTTTTCTGCCAACATTTGAAATCTATACCCAAATTTTTTTTTGGGTTCTCCGTAGGTACTATTGCGGGCGCATCATTTGTACGGCTTGTCATAGCAATAGTTGTTGCTACTACACTTGCCACTCCATCATTTCCATAAATTTCGGTATTTATTTTACTATCACAAAAAGACAACCAACTTTATATGTCAGAATACTAATTATAAAGTTTTAAAAACTTTAAACACCAACTTGTTTCTAGTTTAACGATGAAGTTTTTATGTTCTTCTAATCATCAATAGAATGAACTTTAACTTGCGATAAAGTTTTTATATATTAAATCACTATTAAGTTCAAACAGAGTAGAAAGAAACAAGCTTTAATCTCCAAAAGTCAATAATACAAATTATGAAAGTACTTTATTTATAAATGGTGAAAGAAAAAAATTTCACCTAACAAGCACAAAAAAATATTTTTTTTCTAATAAATTCCTTAAGATTGTTATTTAGGGTACAAAAATCTATATGTTTCAAACCAAACTTCAATACTAAGTTTAAGAAAGACTTTCAAGAACTACAATGAAGTTACAACAACTTCAAACACAAGTCCAAATGAATAATCAAATGAACTATCAAAATGAAGTATTTATCAACTTTAAGAAAGATGATGAACTAGAAAATTATAGAATCAAGTCCACTAAATGCACGGTGGTTTCTTAAGGAATTTATTCCCCTCACTTACCCGAGGTTATAGAATCTTTTCTTCCAAGATAAAATAATTCTCTTTCTGAAAATAGCGGTACCTCAAATTTTTAAAAACTTCGAACACACTCAATGATTTGATGATCACACGAGAGTTTTTAGATGAAGAAGAAGATTGTTTTTCTACTCAAAAAATCATCTTTAACTGACAAAAAATTCAGGTATTTATAGCCATTAAGATGTTACTTTATGAAGAGAAGCAATGATTCAGAAAAGTGCACCCCTTCATAAAGGTGCAACTCTTCAGAAAAGTCACTATCCATTGAAAAGGTCATGACCATTTAATCCAACAAGATGCCTATTCAAATTGCATCATTTCTCTTGATGTCTTTTCGAAAGAAACACCTGATCATTTTCCATTCACAACGCTTAAAATCCAACATAGCTTTGTTAATGATGGATCCGGCTCCCTCCATTTCACCCTCTTTATTTTTTCCAAGTCCCTATTTTAAATAATGATACATGACATAATTAAACTGAAAGTCTAAGATTAATTATTCCAAACTACATCTCTTGCCATGGTTAATATAATAAATATGTTATATATTTAGTTTCAAGTTATAATCCCACGCAAAATGTTATCTCACCTATAAATATAATAAAAAAATAAAGATCTCTTCCAACTTTTTTTCTCTTATGCAAAATATGCTATTTTGTTTTGAATTTAATAAATTCTCTTGCTCATGATTCTTTTTCTACCTATTTTATTTTCTATGAGACACACCCATAAGATTCTTCTACTAATATGGAAACGTTGTTTTCTTTATTATAGAAGGATCATAAAGTAGTGGAGAATACAATTGAAAAAAATATAGGATATCAACGTTTATGTGCTCTAGTTGTGTTTTTTCAAGAGGCATAATAATACGGTGTTGTAATGACTTAACATGTGAAATATTTCATTTATATGTGTTTGACCATTATTCTCTTTTCCGTAGTTGCTACATGTTGATTTTAGGGTGTCAATCTGTTGAAAAATACCTCTTTCCAAAAATTAAAGCTCATTATTGAGTATAGAATGTCAAAAATAACCTAATAGCATATTTTGTTTGCATTCAAGGGATTCTAAAAGAATCTTGAGGAATCAATCTACAACTTTACAACTTAGCAAAGGTTTTGATGTAGTTGATATCTGGTGCAGTCGCTTAAGAGGATATTACTACTTAAATAATAGCCACTTTAGTGACTTCACTTAAGTGGCAGTTGCTTTAGCAGCATGGGGACGCTTAAGCGATAGATTAGCTGATTAAGTATCATCGTTGTATATATAGCCCTTTTGCTATTTTTTAATCATTTTTGAACCTTTGAGCTTTGGTTTTGGATTATTTTAAGGATTTTCTCCACCATTTGAGCTTGGATAAAATTTAAAATCTTATTTTCAATATTTTTCGTTGACTATATCTTTGAAACATTTTTTATTCTCTACTTTCAAATAGATTTTAGGATTTTTTTTTGTGAAGCTTAAAAATAATTTTTCTTTGATTTAAACCTCATTTGGAACTCGTTTTCACTTGACTTTACAAATGAAGACTCATATAACCTTGTAAAACTTATTTCTAGAATAAAATTTGGGTTTCACTCCTTCCATTTTCGAACCCATATTTTGAATTCATTTTGAACCTGACTTAAAATGGACAATATGAGTATTATTAGCTTTATTTTAATTTATAGATGTTATATTTTTATATTAGTTGATTTCGAGACCGTTCAAAAGAAAAAGGCTCTGTGATGAAAGCTTTAGGCTTGAATTTTATCACTTAGACATAGGTTATGGGTTTACTTTGTTTAGACTGGGCTGGGTAATTTATAAATAAGCAAAGCATGCTATGGGTTAGGAAAACTAACCATGGCAATAGTATTTTTGAGATTATTATTGTTGTTGTGTGCCCATGTGGGGGCTTATACTCTTATTGTTGTTGATTTATGATATCATATATAGTGTGTTGCCGCTGTGGAGGCTTTATTTAACATCATTGACCTTATTTGTGCATTTAGATGTCTTTATTCTTAATGTGATACTTGTACAGGGGCTTGAGTAGATAATATAGGCCCTATAGAGTCTTGTTCACCTTTATCATGGTAGAAATCCCTGAGTTATGGGTTGATATGATATTAATGATATATTACATGAAAAATTATTCTAGTAGGGCCAAACAAGAATTGTTATCATGAACTTTAACATATTGAGTTAATTTTGGGCTCACTTACACATGTACTGAATGAATTTATTATCATTATACTTATTTGATTATGAGCATTACATCATCATTTCATACATACATACATACATATTCATGAGATATTGATACTATTGAGAAACACTGAGTTGAAAGAGAAAGGAGACACATTTTATGGAAATCCTTGATCCGTAAATAATATTTGAAGAGCTGATTAACATACTTTACAAAACTCTTGATCTGTGAACATTAGCCGAAGAGAGAAGTTGAGATTTATGATAGTATATAGGTTGTGACCCCCCCATGGTTCTTATCTTGGGTGCATTGAGGCTCAATAGGTGTATATAAAAAGTTATGCAATGACTTTTAATCATTCATCATGATCCCATATTTATTGCATTGCATTGTATATGTATTTTTGTGTTCTTTTATGTATTTGGCATGTGCTCATATTATTTTTTTTACTATATAATTTTCTATTTTACTCAGTCAACCTATGAAACCTACTGAGTGTAAGTGGGTAGTACCCATCCCTACTGTGCCTTTTCGATATAAATTCTAGCTCAAATACAAGTCATGGAAGTTAAGCTCGGGTGATGATTATCTAATTCTTGAGTTACTATTTTGCTCCACGATTTGGGAATATTTTAGATCACCTCTTTCAAGTTGTCTTTATTTGTATTTTCAGATATAGACTATGTACCATTAAGGATTCTGAGTGGTATTAGATGTTTTTAAACTTGTTGCACTTTTTCTTAGGGTTATTGTTTTTTGTTAAGAGTTCTACTTTATTATACATATGTTGACCTGACTTCATTCAAGAAGTCTTATTTGTCTTATTTTATTTTTAGTTCTAGTTTTCTTTTTTATTGGGGAATCAACTTACTTACCAAGGGTCTCAATAAGTAACATCATTATCTTAACTTTTGGGTCATGATAAATTGGTATCAGATCCTACGTTCATTGATCTAATAAGTGTAAGAGCAGGATGTCTATTAGAGTCTTTTGGATCGCTATATTAACGTTTGTATCTATATTAGAGAGGCTATAAGATGTCTTTAGTAAAAACTTCCCTAATTATATTTCTTGTCATTGGGTTATTCATACCCAACATTCTTTACTCGTATTCCATTCTTTTTTCATAGATAGTGAGGAATAGGTCTAAAGATGCTATGTATGTTGATACAACACTCGATATTGGTGCTGAGTTAGTTGAGAGAGGTAGGGGTCGTGGCTGATCCAGAGGTAGTGGACGAGCGCGAGAAGCTGGCCCAGTTAGAGGACGTGCTAGGGAGACCTCACCTGAGCCTGAGGTTGAGTGTACTATGGTGTCTATTAGACAAAGCGTACGAGCCAGCTCAGGTCCCATAGAGTTTAGTTGACACCCCAGGGTTGCATAACCTATTTATTCATCTCTTGAGTCATTTTTTATGTTATTCCTTTTAGTGTACTGAGTATTTTTCTGACTTTGAATGGTGTTCAATTTTCAATACCGACATCAGCTTATGGTATTTCGACTTTATAGGTACAACCATCTTTTATGGTACCCCTACTTAATGATTTTCTACCTACCAGACTTACCATTTCTCTAGTTACTTTTGGTATCGTGATGTTATCTGATGATAAAAAAAGGTTATTTTTCGGCTCCTCCCATGTTTAATGGAGAGATAAGAAGGATACCTATGAGTTTCTGGTTGATTTCCAGGAGAAATTACATAATATTAGATCCCTTGAGTCTCACAGAGTTTCTTATACTACTTATTAGTTAACTGATGTAGCTAGACATTGGTGGGGTCTCTTTCTAGTTGTAGATTATTACACTTTTGCCTACTATGACATAGGCTTAGTTTTTTGGCTTTCCTAGAGAGGTTTATGACATACAGTTTAAGGGATCATATGAGAGATAAGTTTGATCATCAAAGGTATGGTTCCATGTCTATTGCCAAGTATGAGGCACGCCTTCACGCACAATCTAGATATTTAACCGCCGACATCTCTACTAAGTAAAAAAGGATTAGGAAGTTTATTAAGGGGTTAGAGGGTCTATATCAATCTCCTACAACGTAGATGGTAGTTTTAGGGGATTTTTTATGAGTATTATAGAGCATGATAATTTGGTGAAGTCTATTACCCAGGCTACTCAAGGAGGCACCAAAAAAGTATGCCAACAGGGTGAGTTTAGTGGTCATGCCTCCTGAGGTAGAGATTTCCCAGGAAGAGGATTTCATTGTTATCATGGTAGGCTAGTTCAAGCCACTTTATAGGGATTAGGTGGTAGGTTATCATGGACCAAGGCTACCCCCTAGCTGTAATAACGGTACTTACGGTGACCAGTGATCACAAGCTAACCCATGAGTTGGTACCTTTTTTGAGCACTGAATAAAATAACAATAGTACACATAAGCAAAAAATAAATAGTTGAATGCAATACTAATCTGAATGTTGAAAATGTGGTTCAACTATAAGTTAGAAACATCTGATAAAATACTGAAATCTAACTGTCAATTTAAAACAACTACTAATACTGAGAAGACTGATAAATTGGATAAGTGTCTAACTGACTATCTAATTATCTGAAAAGACTTTAAATGACTGAGAAGTTGATGTGACAAGCCTCTAACTAACTTCGACTGATTAAATATGATAAAATACTAAAGTATCGAATGAGAGATAATATATCATCGATGGATGAGGACTCACCACTACGGCTGCTGAGTAACGCTGGTTATATAACTGTGGTCAGGAAATGGAGCCTCTAAACCTATGATATAAGATATCATAGCGCAAAGAAGAGTATGTGGTTAGTACTTTTAATATACTGGTATATGAGATGAGGTTTGGCTGAAATGCATGGGGTACTGTACACATGAAATAAGGACTAACTGAACAGCATGAAATAACTGAGCATGAATGCATGAAAACTGTAACATCTGAGAATGCAAGACCAAGCATATACATATTTCTAAAATAATTTGTAAACTGGAAGACTAGAATCTGTATAACTAAATAACTGTAAATATGTATGCTTTGGTCAATAAAACTTGAACTGAACATACACTGAATAGTATATTGAGACAGCGGGAGGTATTATCTAACCGAAATACCCCAATTTGAGCTAATCGGGGTCTAACCTATAACCCCAGTTGGAAGAGTGTCAGTACCGTGTCATGGGTACTAACACTGGCTATGTAGATCCACTAAACGGGTGTCCCATAGGACTAATGAGTTACCCTCAATTGGCAGGTGCTCTAATGAGACATGTTTCACCCTCAACTGGCTAGTAAACACCTTTTCAACCCTCAACTGGTAGGTAGACATCTCTAACCTATGCTAGCTATATAGTTCTATAACTTGGGGATTGTTACTAAGGGTCACACCCTCTACTGTCAGGTAAGCCCCCATCACTGAGTTCACTCGGTGCTAAATCCTACTCCTAACTGAATTGACACTGGAACTGAACAAAACTAAGCTTAATTGAACATGCTTTCATATCTTATAGTGTTCATCATGATTACATCAACTGAGTAAATAATGGAATTCATGTAAAATATTTAGGTATCGGGTATTCATAACCCACCAACACTCAATGGTCACTGAATGCAATAACTAGCTTAAAAACTGTAGTAAATAATCATGGTTCAAAACCCATAAGCATAGACATTCCATCAAACATATGGAAATCATGAATTTAAACATGGAAATGCTCTAAATAGGGGAAAACAACATGATTACATGACTAAAATCATAAAGTTGCAGATTTAAATGGAATTCACTTGAATAAAGCATGGGAAACTCAAATTCATAGCATGAGGAATTAAAAATCTTGTGTGGAATCATACATGGGCTAAACTGAATTAAAATTACCATGAAAACATGAATTAAACCCATCTTAATCAATATAAAATACCATAATAATAGAAAAATCTATTCTTTAATTGAAAAGATGGTTTTTGGGCTCCATGGGTGAAATGAACCTATGGATGAACATCTCACATACCTTAAGTTTTTAAATTAAAAGGAAAAATGCTATTCTTGATGCTTCCTTGAAGGTTCTTGAACTTGGAGAACTTGAATTCTTAATTTCTTGGGGAGAAAGGAATTGAATTTGTGTTATTGGGGAAATAGAATGGCTTTCTTGGGAGGAAAATTGGAGAAGGGAAAATAATTCCCTAATTGATATCCCAAGTAGTGATATGTACGATTGGGTTGAGGGGGAAAATACACAATTACCCCTCAACCATTTAAATTAAAAACTTGACGCAATAGGCTTATCACGATGCGATCATATCGTGGTCATTCATTTCTCTCACTGCGACGTGGTCTACATGAGAATGGGAATAGAGCTGCGATGCAAGCTTATCGCGATAACCCTCTAGTTTCATGATCCAAACATGCCCCAAGCCTTGTTTGAAAAATATAAAATATCTCCAAGACATACTTTTTACACTCCTGAACATGAATCAACTCAAAAACCAATATCTCGTGGTCGGGAAGACCAAAAATAAAATCCTCAAAGTTTAGAGGTATTGAAAATGACTAAGTCCCCAAAACTTAATGAAACTTTCAGGCCTTAAGCCCCTCATGAATACAACTAAAAGTTGAACAGAGCTAAGAATAGTATGGGGTATTACATAGGCCCTTCAGTTTCTTCTACTCCAGGTAGTCAGGTATCAGGTCATGTAAGTAGAGGTTCTAGCTTAAGTTTTTAAGGCCATGGTGGTGGTACTTGGTTATCTGTATCCCCACAGATTGATCCTTGGGATCTCTGCTTTAGCTTTGTATTACTTGTCTATCTGTAGTCAGAGGTAGTTCACGGGGTAGAAGGAGTGGTGCTCGAGGTAGAGGTAGGGGAGCTTATGGTAGTGCTCATAGGATTGCTTAACACAGAAGCAGATATGGACAGTTTTATGATACACTTGGGAGACTTAAAGTAGAGGCTTCTGATGTAGTTATTATAGGTATTATTCTAGTTTGATACAGATCTGTTTCCATGTTATTTGATCCTGGGTATACATTTTTCTATATGTATACATATTTTTCTTCTAGTTTTGATGTTTCATATGATTTTCTTGATATGCCTCTTTATGTTTCTACCCTTGTAGGATATTATTTAATGATGGATCAAGCATTTCAATCATGTATTGCTACCTTTGTGAGGCATGAGACTTGGGTAGACTTGATTATCCTAGATATGGTTAGCTATGTGTTATCTGGGTATGGATTGGTTAGCTTTCTATCTTGCTATTTTTTTATTGTTATACCAAGACCTTGTCCTTGTGTACCAAGATTAACTTGGAAGGGTACTCTTAATTCAGGTTCAAAATGAGTTATAGCATTCCCACGTGATCATGACATGGTGGAAAATGCGGGTCTATTTTATTTGTCAGACATTCGTGATACTATTATTGCCTCACCGCCTTTCTTGGATTTTATTCGAGTTATTCGCAAGTTCATCAATATGTTTCCTACAAATTTTCCCGGTATGCCTTCGGATCATTATATTGACTTTTCTATTTATCTAGAGCCGGCTACCAACCCCACTTTTGTTCCTCCCTATAGTATGTCCCTGGCTGAGTTGAAGGAGTTAAAGGAGCAGTTATAGTCTTTATCGAGTAAGAGGTTTGTTATACCTAGTGCATCTCCTTGGGGTGCTCCTGTCTTTTTCGTAAAGAATAAGGATGGTTCTATGCGTATATTTATTGACTATCGATAATTGAACAAAGTGGAAGTTTAGAACTAGTATCCTTTTCCCCATATTGATGATCTCTTTGACTATTTCAGGGTGCTTTGGTGTTTTTCAAGATTGACTTGAGATTTGAGTATCACCAGTTGAATATTAGAGCTTCAGATGCTCCAAAGATGGCTTTTTAGACTCAATACGATCCTTATGAGTTCTTGGTTATGTCTTTTGGGTTGACCAATGCCTCAGTAGCATTAATGGAGTTGATAAATTAGGTATTTCAACTGCATCTCGACTCCTTTGTGATTGTATTTATAAATGACATTTTGGTTAATTCCAAGAATAAGGCCAATCACGTGAGACACCTCTGTACTTTAAATATTATGTGATAAGAATTTGTATTCTAAGTTTGCTAAGTGTGAGTTTTAGTTAGATTCTATCTCTTTCTTGAGTCATGTAGTAACCAAGGATGGCATTATGGTTGATCAAACCAAGATAGAGGTGATTCATTATTCGTCTAGATCCAACCAAGATTTGGGGTTTTAGATGTTCATGGTTGATTAATGTTCCTCATGACTTATTATGGTTTTTCACATATGGGTGTATGGGAATGGTGATTTAATTAGGAAGTCATAATTGAGCCCCACATTTGATGATTTTGTCTTTGATAATGGCATGCCTCAACCTATTTGTGAAATTGTAATGAGAATGATTTTTGTCACATAGTTTGATTATCGTTGGAATCTTTGTATTTCATAAATGGTTAAACAAACATGAATTGGTTTTGGTTGGTTTCATATGGTTTTGGAAATTCCTTGGTGGCCATGGTTTGATTATAAAAGGTTTTGGTTAATTGGAAATGATGGAGACTAATTTGGTTTATTGGTTTATATGGCATAAGGTAATAAACTTGCAAGCTATAATTTTGGTATAACAAGACCAATGCTTAATGCCTAATTAAAAGACTTCATGGTAAATGGTTGGGATTGTGTAAATGATTTAATATGGGCTTAAAGGGGGTTGAGTAGTAAAGTCGTGTAAGGTGGGGGTCCCAAGAGGATCGACATGAGAAATTCATGTTTGATGATATGCAGGTGGTCTTGGTGACCCTGTGCATGATGCCACACTTGATATTTTGGAGATGTACTAGTCATCTCAGGTTCTTTTCTCCAGTCATGTGACTAAATCGCAATTGTGCCCTTTCAGCGGGGGGAGCTAAACCTATATAGCTCGTGGGCGGTTTAGGACGACCAAGATACACAACCCAGGTTAAGGATTTAAATGGATGCTAAACCTTGTTCCCTATCCCGACATGATATATATATGTATACATATGATTGCATATGGTTATTTAATTTGGTTTTGAATGATGGCATTATTTTATCTTTCTCCCTGAGTTACATGCTAGCTTTTACCCTCACTAACCATCTTCGGGCGTTGTATCCCCACATGATGTAGGAATCGTCCATACTACCATTACTCCTGCTCAATGACTTGGATTCGGGGTCAACTTTGAGCCAGATTAAAGTGCTAAGCTTGCGTACTTCGGAAGACTCCATTTCATTCCATGGATTTCTTTTCATTATTGTTATTTCTTTGGTTTTGGTTGCGGCTATGGTCGGTGGCATGTCCCAATCAGATGTTCTTTGATTTTGATTAGAGGCTTTGTCGGACTACTATGGGCATGGGTGGTGTCGGTATTACTGTTAGCCTTGGTATTGGTATTGGCATTGGGATTGGAAATAGATGGTTGATTTGTTATGGTTTTCTACTTTAGTTTTAAGCTTACTTTATTATCTTTAGATTATTATTATTTGATCTTGTTATATGCTCAGAATTCTTCTGACAAAGGGAGAAGGGCAGTTACGGTCGGGTATTGGGGATGGTCTCCGATCCTGGTCAGACTTGAGATTCCCGACATGACTACGCCCTAGTTCGGGTCGTGTCAATAACCTACCTCTAATGTCAAAACCGGTCTGCTATAGTTTGATCCCAAAGTCGTACTCCTCATGAATGGACACAAAATCAACTAAAACATTAAAATATAGAATCTACGTGTTAAAAGGAAGCCAAGGACACCTGTATTTCCAAGTTTCAAGTCGGGGTCAAAACGGAACCCCAAAAAGGGTTTTTGAAAAAAAGGGCAAAACGATAATTTTATTTCAAAATTATGTTCCCATGTTTTTAGAAGTTAACAACTGAAAACCCAAGTGAAAATGAGTTAAAAATGAGGTCCAAATCCAAGGAAAACTATTTCTAAGTTTTACCAGGTAAAACTTTCAAAATCCATTTTTAAAATCTAGATTTGAAGTTGCATTGACGGTGAAATCGAGGAAAAACTAGTAATTATAGGATTAGTAACATTATTCAAGTAAAAAGATGTAGAATTGAGGCTTAATTAGAAAAAATACAACTTTGGGCCTTTGCGGCCTAAATCCCCAACTCACTGTCAAACTCGACTTAAAACTTTAAGACGGAAGAAATTAGTTGAAATGAGTGTAATGAGGTTTACCCAAGCATAGAAATGGAAAAAGTTGCTCAAAATCACAAAACACTAAGCTCCAAGTCTCAAAAATGGTGAAAAAGATAAAACATGAGTATTTATACTCAGTACTCGCAATCACGGTATCTTGTTTGTCAGGGGTATAGCGATTGCAGGCAAGTGTCGCGATTGCGACATCCTTACTATTAGCCTTATCGCGATCGCGATATCATCACGCGATCGCGGTATCATCATGCGATTGCGGGTGCACCAAATAGCTGGTGCACCAGCTGGGATTTTGTATTATTTTGAGTCCCCACTGGCCCCTCAAAATTCCATCAAAAACTCGTGAACACAAACTAACTATGATACCCTATTAAATTCAATGCTTCAAACTCAATGGTGATATCAGATTTTTAAAAAGACATCATTTTCTCAAAGTTGACCCCAAAATTCAAAATCACGATTTATCATATTATGGGTCAAAATGAGATTTAAAATTCATAAAACCAGACTAAATATGTTACCACCTTAGAATCGATATTTTGGATATGTTAGTGCAGTTTGCTTTGCCATTCGTTGCATGGATCAAAAGATAACCACAAAAGTCCTTAATAAGGCTCTCAAAGCAACAAAAAACCACACATCATATAAATGGCAATAAAATGCATTGGGAACCATGTCAGTCATCCCCACACTTCAGAAATACCATAATACAACATCAGGAAGAGGTAAAATAGTCAAATCACACAAAAACACATATTTCACATATTTTATAAAAATTTCAGGTCGTTACACCTCTGTCTGAAATAATAGACACGAGTACTCCATGAAGGCAAACTATCTCATGAACATAGATATTGACCAAACTTTCATTACCGAAGAAAATTTGAATTGGTATAAAAAATAGATTGATTTTGTCAACCGATCCACGATGAGCCAAATATTGTCAGAACCATAAGAAGCACAAGGCAACCCACTCACAAAGTCTAAAGTAATTCGCTCCCACTTTCACTCAAGAATGGGTAATCTCTAAAGCAAACCACCCAATCTCTTATGCTCGACCTACACATGTGTCACGCCCCAAAATCTCATCGGGCCGGACTGGCACCCAAAGCCGAGAAGGCCCGGGAGAACCCGTTCAAATACCTGTACTTTCACTTACATGTCACCAAAAAATTGGACAGCACTTCGTTGCATATAGAAAGGTCTAATTACCTGTATCAGCACAACACGCACAAATATATATATATAATACTTGGCCGTCGGGGCCACCACATATACAAATATAACGTTACTATATAAACTTCCATGACTTTACCCTTCCTTATGTCTACAAAGCCTCTAGGATATACATGACATAACTAGGGTCGGGATAAACCCCCGCCCACACATGACTCATGTACAATAACAAAACATAAGGAACCGACTCAGAAAGCTCCGAAGAAAACTGGAGCTCACCAACAATAGCTGTATGACCTGGCTCCTACTTGTGCGGTGTATGAGCTGAGGTACCTGTGCCTGCAGCATGAAATGCAGGTCCCCCGTGAGGGACGTCAGTACGAAATACGTACTGAGTATGTAAAACTGTAAATAATCACATATGATATAGGAGCTCAATAGAAATCAGAAACAAGTGAATAAGTCATAATAGGAGTGGACCACACTTACTAGAACTTGTGACAACCTGTACATTGTATTTATTCAATCACTTTACCTTCGTTCTTATCGTCTTTGTAATCATTACTGTACTGTACTGTGACCATTAGGATGCCTCCAGTACATATCAACTGGGATCGACCCATGCTAGGCTTATGCCCCTGGGATACCACCCATAAACACATAAATAGGGATCGACCCATGCTAGGCTTATGCCCCTGGGATACCAACCGATAAGAGAGAACTTCCATCACTTAGTTCAATTAATCTTTAAAATTGTTATTTCGGTCGCCACCACATTTTTGATACTTTGAAACAATGATACATCAATAGGAACCAAGTAATACACCTTCTATACAATAACGATGTAATAAAGACTCATTGGTACATCAACAATGTGTTTCAGAATCATCAATATCACAACAATGAAATAAGAGCCTTTTGGTATATCAATGAAACATTTTGACACTTTATAGAATGGAAACAACATCGTTGGTAACGTAGAACAATACATGTTTTAGGACAACCTCGGAATCTTACTTGATGGAACATTGGTGTTTTCATGCCAAAGAACATTGTTAGAGTATGTTTTACATACCTCGTTGTAGATTCAGATACCAATTCAACACAACTTCCCGCCTTTACAAATCACTTATCTACAATGAAATGTTTGGCATCTAGTATTAGCAACCCAACACCACAATTCTCTTCCATAATTCCATAATACCAATATTTGCAAAACATTCCAAAACCCAACTTGAACAATAGGTTTATGTGTGTATATATATATAATCATCATTTCAATACCACATCATCAATACCACATCATCACCCCAAATTCCTTCACAATTTAACATAATCCAACCATGCACAAGAATAATCCAACATCATTTCCAATCATCTTTCAACAACAATCAAATAACATACTTCTTATGCTCACATGCATATATATATATACATATCTATATAAATAACACCAACATAATTTACATCCTTACCAAAAAATGGCCCTTTTGATTTCGAAGTCCTGTTGGCACAAATAAAGGGTGCTTCTCGAACCCCTTGAGACGGTGAACACAACTACGGAATCAATTTGGATTTTCTACGGTTGAATCACAAGATAATTGGAGTTGAAATTTGGCTAGGGTTTCTTAGTTTTCAATAATGGATGATAAATAATGGATATGAGGCTAAGTATATGTATATAATGACCAATTTTCGTTCAAGAGGTGATGGAAAATGACCATATTGCCCTTAAAAATTTAAGTAAATCCGAATCTGTCCATGGTGGACTGCTTTGATAGGCTAAAGTAAATCGACCATAACTCTTTGCTCCGATATCGGATTTGGGTGAAATTGGTATCATTAGAAAGATAATTCAAAGTTCTTTCATTTTATATAAAGTAGGCCACCCAGTTCGTCTTGTACAAGTAGTTATGATCGTTTGAAGTTGACCCTAAAAATCTGTTTTGAGAGGCTGAAGTAAAACGAGTATAACTCCTTTGTTTAGATGTTGGATTTGGATGAAACCAATTGAATTGGAAAGAAGACTCAAAGATCTTTCTTTTGATATGTGGTAGCTCTCCCAGTTCATTCTATTGAGGGAGTTATGATCGTTCAAAGTTGACCCAAAAAACTGGCAGGCCTCAGTAGTTTTCCTGCACATTTACTGTTCACATCCCGGCCACCGTTTTAAAGTTTCGAACGTGCTCGCTTATATCCGAAACTTATCCGTTTTTGGAAATCTTTATATCGTTGGAAAGCTTATTCAATAAACTTCGTATGAAACCATCGACGGGAAAATTCCGGTATAAATAAAGTCGATTCCTATACACATATAATCAAACTATACACTTGAAACCATCTCAAAATAATCAATACTCATACTTAAACTCATATATACCTAACTTAGGATCAATAAATATACTCCAACATATATAACAATGGCTAATGAACGTAATTAAGTATAGGGTGTTACAACATGTTGACAACACGAACAACGAGCTACAAAATTTACCATAGCCATCGTCACACCACCTCACCAGTAAAGCTGTTTCAAATTATGATACATCTTGGTCATACCTGGATGGATAAAATATCTTGAACAATATGCCTCTTCAAAAATCCATCTCACCCATCCACTGATTCGCAACACATAAACTCAGCCTCCAATCCTCAAAACACTATCATAATCCAGAGATGTCCCCTCCAATCCTCCACATTTGATACTAGTACTAGGATCTATACAAAAAGGGCATAGTAGGCGTGAGTACGATTTACTTATACTCAGTACTGAGCAAAGAAAAATATATGATAACTAAAACAACACTATAAGCACGTCACCTATAAGCAGAAATATCCCAAATGATAGATCACACAGTCTCTACTAATAATTCTATTATATATACACAAAAATAGAAACAAAACAAAAATATACAAAAATACATTGAAACTAAGCATAAGTCAAACAAACTAAATAAACTATGAAGAATGCATGTTCCAATGCAATGTAATGCAAGAATAATGGTGAAACCCATCTCATGACTTTCTATATATACCCACCAAGCTCGCAGCTCTCAAGTAGGACCCATGGGGGCTTCATAGCCCATATACTATATCTCATATCTCAATTTTAACTCACCTTTCTAGCTCGTGTTCATAGAGAAAATTTTCATGAATGTGTCTCATTTTATTTCAAAGTCTATGTTTCTCAACGGTACTAGTATCTCATGAATGTATATGTAAGGAATAAGAATGTAATGCTAACAATCAACATAATATGATAATATCTGATCCATTCAACACGTATATATATAAGCGAACCCAGAAATCAAATTAATATGTCCACAATTTATAATTATCAAGTCTAATTAGGTACCATTAGAATAAATATGTATGGAAGATATTATTAATATTATATCAACCCCTAACTCAGGTAATTCTATCATGATAAAGGCATCTGATGCTCAATTCATGCCTATATTAGCAAAATAAGCCTCTGCAAAACATTACGTCTAGAAAGAAGATATTTAAATGCATGAATAAGGCTAATGATGTCAAACAAAGCCTTCATACGAGCAACACACAATATTAAATATCATAAGTCAACAACAACAAAATATAAGTCCCCACAAGAGCACCCAACAGTAATAATAATCTCGAAATATAAACTCCATAGTTATTTTCCTCAATCCATAGCATGCTTTACTTATTTATTCATTATCCAGCTCAATCTAAAGGAAATTAAGTCATAACCTACCTCAAAATAATGAAATTTTGATCTAAAGTGCTTCGATTGGGAGCCTTCCCCTTATGAATGGTCTCAAAATCTTCTATGACATTCGAATATAACATTTATGTGTTAAAAGAAAGCTAAGGATATTCATATTGCTTATATTTGGGCCGAATCCAAAACGGGTTTGAAAATAATAGGGGAAAACCAAAATTTATTTTAAAAACACATTCCCTAAGGTTATAGAAATCAATAGGTGAAAACCCACGAAAATTGGGTTAAAATGAGGTCCAAATCAAAGAAAAGTCCTTTTTTAGCTTTAGTGATAAAAACATCATTTTAAAAAAATCATGATTTAAAGGTGTTTTTGATGATATAATCGATATATAGTAATAGAAATAAGGTTTTAGAGCTTACCCAAGCTCAATTAGTGAAGAAAACCTTAAGAATCACCCAAACCCAAAGCTCAAAGATCCAAAAATGGAGAAAAAAAATGAAAATTAGACTTATATATTGTTCAGCGATGGCTGCTTAAGCAGCAAATGATCGCTTAAGAATTTACCATTTAAGTGGCTAGGATATCGCTAAAGCGGACAAGCGAGATATGGTTGGCCTTTGCTTAAGCGGCCCATTGTCGCTTAAGCGACCTTCGCTAAAGCAATAAGGTGATCGCTTTCGCGACAGGGAGTCACGTCGATTGTCCGCTTAAGCGATTAATTGGCCTCTTTAGTGGCTCCTACTTTAATGACCATATGGCCACTTAAGCGGCTAGATCAGATGAGACTCAGCACTAGCAACTTAGGCATCATGTGAAGTCTCTGATCGAACCGTTGAAATCCATTTGGAATCTTACGAACGCAAATGAACTAGGCTATTTTTGATGTTTCAGAGTCAATGACATTGTCAGATTTTTTTTAAAAATGATTTTCATCAAATTAATCCTCGGGACCCATTTTCACTATTTTTTAAATAAAGGATCGAAATATAAGATAAATATCTCGAACTCGAACCAACCATGCTACTAACACACATTCGACATTCAGGACCTAATGGAACTGTCTAAATTGTCATCCGACACTCAGATCAATAAATTTTAATCGCAACCAACTATATGGCTTCTCAAACTTCTAAAATCCACAAACTTGCTCAAATTATTTTTGATTGCATCGAGAATTGTGTCAACCATCTCCAAGCCTGAAAATCGACATGTGCAACTCTGAAAAAGGTCAAAATGATCAAACCACATAAAAATAGAAACTCAAAAATTCTGATCGTTATACAGTTTTTCTATTGTTGGAAGAAACAGAAAATTTATGCTTTGTTAGAAAAGCAGAAGAAGAAAATTATTTTTTCATGACAAAAAATATTCTTATCACTTATACATATATACCAATATCCCTTATTAAATAATTAACATATATCTTAAGTTTGATTAAAGTTTTATTTTAAAATTTTATTCTTTATTTTTATGTCATAAATTCTTTATTTTATTTTAAAATTTGTATATTATTTTTATTTTATTTCCCACACCTTTTCTTTTAAAAAAAAGAACACATAATTGATGATGATGATGCAATCATCATAAAATATTATATAATTCTTTATTTTTAATTAAAGAAAACAAACATTTAACTAAAAGTATTACAATAGATACTTAAAATATTCTCTCTATAAGATAATTATTATGGTAAAAGTTCAATGCTACATGTCATTTTCTTAATTTGTCTCTCAGAAGCAGTTTTTTAAAAAAAAAAGTCAAACACAATCTATTTATCAAAAATATTTTTCAAATGAATTAGACAAACATAAATTGCAGTTTTTTCAAAATCTCTTTTCAGAAAAGTCATTTTATAAAAGCGATTCTAAAATAAGCAATTTTCTTACAACAACCCAAAATAGATTAGCAAAGTATTTATAACACAATTGAGCACTATTGATATTATGTATAAATAATTAATTAGCATAATTAAAAAGAAGTTGATTATTAAAATTGTGAAAGTGTCTTCATTTCTGCTTATAGCTAATTTGAATGAAAAATTGAAGTGGCTAACTATTAAAATGAATTAACAGACAAACTTAAAGAGAAGTTGGAAAATGAACAGTGAAAGAACGGAGAACAACGTAGTAGGAAAAAAGAAAAGTAGGTAGAATGGGAAATTTTAAAAATATATTTATGGATAAAGTAATTTTGTAGCTATATTTGTGGGATTACTAAAAGTTTTGAAAGAAAAGATATAAAATATTTATGTTTAAATTATGGTTAGAATTTTACTTTAGTTAATTAAATTTTAACATTTGTTTAAACTCATTTCATGTATCTTCATCCAAGTAAGGATTTGGAGAAAATGGAGAGATGTCAAATTAAAATTAATACTATCCAAGATGTAAGCTTTGCTTACTTAGCGGATTCAGGATTTAAAGTTTGTGGGTTTTCCATATTAGATAAAAATTAAATTAAAGAGTAACTAAGGAGATTTGAATACATAATCATAATCAAAATGTAAATAAAACTTTTACAAGTCCCTCTGTTGGGGAACAATGAAAAAATAATAATAACAATATTATTTAACTGTTAACAAAATATTATATTAATAATACTAGCAATACAATAACCTAACATTGAATAATATTATTACTACTTCAGTGATAATACTGTAATCAATATGACAACTATAATAGTAATCTAACTACTTTTTAACAAGTTAATATATTAATTATACTTGAGTCGTGCTAGACACTGTACTAAGTAACTATTTCAGCAGTGTGAAATATTTTCCTAGGATTAAACAACCACTTTGCTAATCAATTAGAGGATATTCTGAGTTAAATAAGTTTTCCCTAATTAATCAGAGGATACAGAAATCAATAAAATTATTAATACAAATATCAACAAATTAAATCATAGGTTTAAATAATAACCAAAATCACTAAGTAGGATTCTAAGAAGAAAGAGAAAACTAAAGTGGAAATTTAGAATGTTAAGGGTTGTTGTAAGGATTAAAGGAGTATTTATAGATAAGACTTAGCTTCTCAAGTATACCTCTTAATGGCTTCCAAAGTAAGCCTTCTCAAGTATATCTCTTGATGACTTCCAAAGTAAGCTTTTTTAAGTATATCTCTTGATGGCTTTCAAAGTAAGCCTTTTCAAGTATATATCTTGATGGCTTCCAAAGTAAGCCTTTTCAAGTATATATCTTGATGGCTTTTAGAGTAAGCCTTCTCAAGTCCATTTCTTGATGGCTTCTAAAATACATTTAAATACATAGCTTTTTCAATACACTTCAAATGTAAATTATTTCGAAATAACGAATTTTCCTACAATCCCCACATTATTCTAAAATAATTTATATATAAAGAATTTTAACTTGATGGATTTTCATGGACAAAATGTAGTAGGTTTGGTGTCTTCTGGACTATGAACCAAACTTAGATCAATAAAATTTAACTTACAGAATTACCGGTGAAATATAATATTTATATGAACCGAATACTTTTTGTTGTAAGCCAGGGATTTTACTAATCACATTTTGACCATAATTTTATTGTTCAACACGGTTTTACGCCAATAGGTCATGCGCGTGCCTGATATTCATAAGAGCTCTAGAGACTAGGCCAAAAGTCTCATAGGAACGACCTCATTCCACTTCTTATATAGGTGAATTCATCAAGTGTACACTGCTTTAAATACACTATCCGTAAGAATTATGAATTCATTAAGAGTTAATAACTCATCCCTCAATTTTAATAGCAGTTCAAGAACTTTCAATAAGTGCACAGAGTCAATATCGACTTGTTATTACCCATATAAACCTACTTCATGGGATCTCCAATCTCATAGGTTGGATTACCATCTCTATTGAAAATCATATTGGCCTTAACCCCATTTCTTTTGAGGTTTGAAGAATTAGTTTTTTTCCAACAGGTTTAGTCTGTGAATCGGCCGAATTAATTCTGACTTCACATAATCAATGAAAATTATTCCATCTCTCAGCAACTGCTTAACAACATCATGCCTCAATTTCATATGTCTACTCTTACAACTGTAAGATTTATTCATCGCAATAGCAATTGCAGCTTGACATTCACAGTGTATATATATGAGGAATTGGATCATCCTTTTTTAAAGGGATATTAGACAACAAATCATCCCTTTTCAAAGTTCTATGAGGCAATAGATTATCCTTTCTAAAAGGGATATTTGCTAAGAAATTTCTTAGCCATTCAGCCTTAGTACCAGCTAACTTTAGAGCCATAAATTCTAATTTCATAGTTGATCTTGCAATGATCATCTACTTAGTTGATCTCCATGATACTACACCACCACCAAGGGTGAACACATAACCACTAGTGAATTTTGTCTCATCTGAATCAGAGATCCAATTTGCATCACAATACCCTTCTAAAGTTGAAGAAAATCCACTATACGAGATATTAAAATTCATGGTTTCTCTCAAATATTTCATCAGTCGCATTAATACAAAACAATGCTCATTATTGGGATTATGAGTATATCTACTCAGTCTACATAGGACATAGGCTATATCAGACATAGTAAAATTCATTAAATGCATCAAACTCCCAATGATCTGTGCATACTTGACTGAGCAACTAGGTCACCAATGTTCTTTTTTAATTTAGAATTAACATCATAAGGAGTAGCTACAAGAATTACCTCCCAACATTCAAATTTCTTAAGAAGTCTTTCCACATAATGTTCTTGTGACAACACTATACCATCTTCATTCCTTATAACTTTAATTCCTAATATCACATTCACTTCACCCAGATATTTCATATCAAATTTAGTAGACAAAAATAATTTGGTTTCAACAATATTTAAACATGTATCAAATATCAGCATGTCATCAACATATAAATAAATTATCACTTAATCATTGTCTACCACTTTTATATAAACACGTTTATCCACCTCAACAGAAGAAAAATTATATTTTATTAAGACTTGATCAAATTTCTCATGCCACTGTTTAGGACTTGTTTAAGGCCATAAAGAGATTTAATTAATATACAAACTTTGTTTATTTTTATCCAGAAATTACACATCCTTCTGGTTGAACCATATAAATTTCTTCATCTAAATCGCCATTTAAGAAAACTGTTTTTAGATCAATTTGATGGATAAAAAGCTTATGAATTGATGCTAAAGCAATTAATATTCGAATAGAAGCAATTCTTGTTACTGGTGCAAATGTATCAAAATAATCAATGTTTTGTTTTTGAGAAAATCCTTTAGCTACTAACCGAGCTTTATATTTATATAAAGATCCATCAGAAGTAAGTTTCTTTTTGAAAATCCATTTACAACCAATTGTTTTTACACCAGGAGGTAAATTCGTTAAAACCCATGTATTATTTTTCATAACTAAATCAATTTTAATTTTTATTGCCTCTTTCCAAAATTTAGCACCAGAAGAAGATACAACTTTAAAATAATTTGATGGTTCATTATCAACAAGAAAATTTGAAGATCATTTTCATAAGAAAAATATTCTTTTCTAGGCCTTTTACTCCTTTTCAGTTCCTCAATATTAGAGGTCGATTCATTTTCTCTTTCAATAGGTGCATGAGAGATTTTATCACATAGTGGAAAATATGTTCAAAGAATTCAGCATTCTTTGTCTCAATTACAGTATTACTATCAAGTACATTACTTTTCAAAATAAGAAATCTATATGCAGCACTATGTTCAGCATATCCAATCAGCACGCAATCAGCAGTTTTAGAACCTATTTTCCTCTTTTTAGGTTCAGGAAGAAAAACTTTAACAAGGCAACCCCACACTTTTAAATATTTCAAATTAGGTTTATAACCTTTCCACAATTCATTAGGAGTTTTGTCAGTTCTTTTATAAGGAATTCTATTCTGTAAATGACATGTAGATAAAATAGTTTCACCCCACAAATTAATAGGTACATAGAGCTAATTAACATAGAATTCATCATTTCTTTCAGTGTCCTATTTTTCCTTTCAGTTACACTATTAGACTCAGGAGAATAAGACGGAGTTACTTCATGAATAATACCTTCTTTTCACAAAAAGCATTTAAAGATACATATTCTCCACCTCTATCAGATCTATTTTTCTTAATTTTTCTACTACGTTGATTTTCAACTTCAGATTTATATGACATAAAAGCATCAAATGCATCATCTTTATCTCTAAGCAAATACAACTTATCGATTTGCACAAATGTGTTGAGTAGCTCCAGAGTTTACCGTCCATTCTTTTATATATGTCACCATATTCACTTGAGAAATAACAACTGTAATTATTTCATCTCCTTTAGCTAAATTAGCTTTGGGAGGATTTCTCATTTCTTTGTTATTTCTCATTCTGTGCCTACATTGAGTGGCATAATGACCTAGTTTTCCATAAGTAAAACAAGTGTATTTTCTTTTCTTAAAATTGGGATTCTTAGGCTTGTAACCTCGAGACTTATTACCTTACCTTCTGTTATTGCTGTGTTGACCTTGTACTAAATTTACTTTGAGTGCAGCCTGCTTAGCTTTGAATGACTCCTTTCTATTGGTATCTTCAATTAGAATATGAGTTATTATTTCCTCAATAGTAAAATTTATCTGCTTATGTTTCAAGTTATTTTTCTAGTCATTCTATGATTTGAATAATTTTTCAATCAATACTCCAGTATAAATTTTTCTGGTAAAGTGATGTCCTCAGCCTTCAAATCTTCTAACAGTTTTTGATATTCATTTATTTGAATTTTGATTTCTTTCACATCACTCATTTGCCAATTATAAAATTTTCCAACCACAAACTTTTGTTTGGTTGCATCTTCAACCGTAACCTTCTTGATTAAAGCTTCCCAAATGACTTTTCCTTCTTTGCAACTGCAATACACATCAAATAGTTCATTAGAAATTGTTTGTAAAATAGTATGGCGACATACCTTACTGGCGTATTGCCATGATTCCGAAATGTTGCTATCAACGTTTGGACCAGGTTGTGTTTGTGACAAAGAATATGCAATACCATGAACATCAAGTAGTGAGAAAATTCATTCTTGCCACCTTTTAAAGTTTTCATTAGCAAATGTTTTAATATTTGAAACATCAGAAAATGGTTTTGCATATGGTAGAACAATCGGAACAAGAGTATTATGAGTTGCTTCGATAGCAGAAGTACCAGAAGTAGAATTATTTGTCATAGTTTCTTAGATTGTTGGGGAATAATGAAAAACTAATAATAACAATATTATTAACTGTTAACAAAATATTATATTAATAATTTTAGCAATACAATAACATAACAGTGAATAATATTATTACTACTTTAGTGATAATACTATAATCAATATGACAACTATAACAGTAATCAAATTGCTTTTTAACAAGTTAATATATTAATTATACTTGAGTCGTGCTAGGCGCTATCCTAAAAAACTATTTCAGCAGTGTGAAATATTTTCCCAGGATTAAACAAGCACTTTCCTGATCAATTAGAGGATGCTTCGAGTTAAATAAGTCTTCCCTAATTAACCAGAGGATACATGAATCAACAAAATTATTAATTCAAATATCAACCAGTTAAATCATAGGTTTAAATAATAACCAAAATCACTAAGCAGGATTCTAAGAAGAAAGAGAAAACTAAAGTGGAAATTTAGAATGTTTATAAGGATTGCTGTAAGGATTGAAGGAGTATTTATAGGTAAGACTTAGCTTCTCAAGTACACCTCTTGATGGCTTCCAAAGTAAGTTTTCTCAAGTATATCTTTTGATGGCTTCCAAAGTAAGTCTTCTTAAATATATCTCTTGATGGCTTCTAGAGTAATCCTTCTCAAGTCCATCTCTTGATGACTTTTAAAATGCATTTAAAGACATGACTTTTTCAATACACTTCAAATGTAAATTATTTTGAAATGACTAAATAATTTTTCTACACCCTCTACTCCACTAGACTAATAATACACTTTGTTTATAGGTTCCCAACTTATAATTTTTATATATTTACTAGATTTCTCTATATAAATACTAGATCCGCACAAAAGTTACTGAGTTATCGGGGACTCCCACCCAGGCCCCTAGATCCGCCTCTTGTTTGCAGTGCGGTGTACTAAAACTCTCGTTATTCGTAGAATTCAGAAAAGAGCTCCACCACAAGAATGTATTGTGCACAAGTTTATCTTATATTTCTGATAAAAGTTGTTTTCAAGATTTATTTGATGTTTGCACTATTAATAAATGTTGTATTTGATGGAACCCAAATCAAAATATGCCCTTAAACTAAAAAAAGTACCAATATATGTCATATAAAAAAAAGTATCAAAATAGGCTTTGTGCACTTATTAAGTGCACAGTACTTTTAATTTTAACGACAAACTTTTCAACGGCGTGAATAAAGGTGGAGTACAAATTATGCACTAAATAAGTGCACAATCCATTTTTTTTTTACGAATTGTGCACTTATTTAGTGCACACTTTATTTTTTTTATGGATTATGCACTTATTTAGTGCACAATTCTTTTTATTCAACATTGTGCACAATCTATTTATTTCAAATGACCATTGTTTTAAAAAAAATTCTTCTTTTGTGAAAATGCAAGTTTGACAAAGTGATTTGATCGTTTTTTCAAGTGATTATTTTTTTCACTCACCAAATTTATTTATTTTTCAAGGTAAATGCATGTCTAAGAATTTCAACTTTCAAATACCTTTTTTAACTTTCTTTCGGAAAACATATTTTTTTTGATATTCAAGTGCTTACTAATTAATCAGTAACTCGATATTTTTATTTAGAGATTGAATATAAAATAGCCTACACTCTTAATGTGAAATTTTTTAGTGTAAATATGAATTTAATCAAATTTTAATGCATATCGAATACAAGATGTGAAAACAAAATAACTAACTATTCAGACATGTCAATTTCTCTAAATAATTTATCCTCCTTTAATAACTGAGTGAAGCATGAACTCTTGAAGTGAAAATAAAATAGCTGTATCATATTATAGTTTTGTCTTTATTTTTTTTATAATGTGACATTTAAATGACGAAATTGAAACTTTCAACTATAAATCCTCTTCACCACATGTTACATGGCTGAATTAATTGATGATAAACCAATTACTGTAAAACTCAAACAACTCATCTGAAGATTTTATATTAGTATCAACTTTATGTAAACAAAAATTCTTTTTACACACACTCTAAAAAAATAAATCTATCTTTTTTTCTTGATCTCAATTTAACATTACTTTCCTTTTCACTATATTAATCTCTCTTTCCATATTAATTAAGTGCAAAAGGTGGAAGCTAACAATTAGCTAGTGTTTAGTTGTAAATTATGGATCAAATTTTTAATATTTATCTTCAAAAATTTATTTATCCATGAAATTTGATCAAACTTTAAAATTTTGATTTTCAAGTATTTTTGAGCTCTCAAAACGAACTCTTATTGAATTTTGAAATTTCTACCGACAAAACTTTAACTTTTTCCAAGTAAGATTCATGTCCAAACATAACTTCATGAATGGTAACTAAAACTATAACCAAATAAAAGCTAATTAGTTATCTCTTAATTTCCTAAAATAACAATTATTTTAGACCAATTACTTTTAGTAACAACTAAGATGTACATGAGATAGTACGTAACAAATTCAAAAAAGAAAAAAATAGTTTTATACATTGTTAATATATAAAATATTCTATATTATAAGTAAATTTTGTTATTGCAAGTTACTCATTTTTTATTTTAAAAAATGGTCATATACAAATAAATAGATTGTGCACTAAATAAGTGCACAATGTTAATAAAAAGAATTGTGCACTAAATAAGTGCACATTTCATAAAAAAATGAATTGTGTACTTTTTTAGTGCACAATCTGTACTTCATCTTTATTGACGCCGTTGAAAAGTCTGTCGTTAAAATTTAAAAAAATTGTGCATTTAATAAATGCACAAAGCCTATTTTCATATTTTTTTTTTATATGATATAAATTGATATTTTTTTTTAATTTGGAGGAATATTTTGATTTCGTGTTTTATTTGATGGTTTTATCTGTATGACTTGAAAAAAGATAAATAACCTGAACTAAAATCCAATATATCAAATCAAAGACCAAAATGTAGTGTGACATATATAAACTTCCAAATAGCTTAGCATTCAATTTCGTCTATGCCGGTTAAAGGCGATACATACCGATAAAATGATTAAGACATATATATAATTTGGCCTCCGTACAAGCTATTGAAAAGTCAGAAAACAATATGAATCACGTTTTCGAATTTTGAGAATTGATCGAAAAAGACGGTAAAATACGAAATACCACAAAGAACAAAAAAATTAATTTTGACAAGGAAAGTCCCATACATGTACTACTATAGGGATATCATAAATCCACTCAACTTTCACTTGTCAGAATGTAAAACGTGTCATAACGAAAAACTATAAGTGGTTGCCGCCATACAGAAGTAACCTGAAGTAATAATAATAATAATAATAATAATAATAATAATAATAATGAATAGAGTATATTAATAATGTGCCTACATTATTTTTATATATTATTTGATTTCATTTATTAAAAATAACATATCTTGCAAAATTAGTATAAAAAAATATTTTTTCACAAAGTTATCCTCCTTAATTTTTGTACACTTTCTTTGCAACAAGTTCAAAGTTCTTTTTACCTACAGATTTTACTTTTTATCTGTCAAAATAAAATTAAATAATTTCTAGCATTGCTTCGTCACAATCATTTAACGCGGGTGACTCATTTTAATACATCATTCATCTACTAATGAAAATCAACCTTTGTGTGAGGAAAATAAATCCTATGTATAATGAGTCTACTCAACAACATCAAATCTTGGTTAATTAGGTTTTTAGAAACTGTAAATCGATATAGGAATGCGACTGGTTTTATAAAAGGAAAGCTGATTAGTTTATAAAAGGAGAGCCTATTGAAAGATGGACCAAAATTGCCTGCTATTGTTTCACAAGAAAATCTAACTGAAGATCGCCATGGACCAAAAGGAAACAAGAGAGTTGAGAAGATTTAGTTGAAAGGTTACTTTGAAAACTTATTTTGGGGAATAGATATCCTTTTTTTTTATTTAAATTTTTAGGGTTTTGGAAAAAGTGCTGGGGTATGGGTTAAACTGTTAAAAAAGAAACTTTTATTACCCCTTATGTATTTATTAAATATTTTTTTGATCCCACTTTTTTTATTAAATACCAAATTACTTTTTTTCTCTCTCCCTTTCTCTCTCTTGTCTCTCCCACTTCTTTTCACCCTTCCACCATTTTCTATTTTCTAGATTATTTAAAGCTTGAAAAACTTCGATCTTTAACTTCAGGTAACTTATATTCATCTCCCGAGTAATTTGTGCTCCATATTGATGAGGTTTTTATTTTTTTTTGATGTTTCGGTTTCTGCCGATTATGATTGGGATTAAGAAAATTTGATTTTATTTTTAAAATGGGGCTTGATTTTATTGAAATTAATTGTTTTTAGTTGGTATTTATTCGATTGTTGATGGATAATTGGTGTATATAGATTATCCTTGCCGATTGCATGATGAATTTTTTTTTTTGCTAACTTTACCAGAATTTGCAAAGAAATGTGATTTTTGTTCAAACTTTTGTTCAATGTAATGGTGTTGTAGAAGCATGTTCATGTTGGAGATTCCTTGGTTTGAATCATACTCGTATTACATATTTGGACGAAAAAAATATTTTTTTTTGAAAAAAATGGGGCTTGATTTTAGTTAGAATTTTCCTTAGAATTTGTGTTTTTAAGTTGGTATTGGTTTGATTGTGCATTGTTTTTGTTGGATTTTTATTTCCCTCGATAATTGAATTGAGATTTTTTTCTATTTTTTTATTTTCGTGCTAAAAATCTGGATTCCTTCCTGTTTTTGTTCAATATAATGTTAATTTAGATGCATGTTCTTGTGGGTGATGGAGTTGTTTTAGAAGAAACTTTGTTATTCTACAAATAGGCATTTTGGTGCTGTAGCTGCTGTCATGTTAATAGACGGTTAGGTCGATTAGGTATTGTATTTACTGTTATAGTTGAGAAATATTATTTTTTTCTGTAGATCATAAAATATGGCTAGAGGTAATGAATGCAAGGCTGTAGAAGTTGATAGGTCCGAGAAAAAGAAAAAAATGAGTAGTCGATGAATCAGAGAATAGAAATTGCTGCGAAGAAGCTGTTGAAGCTTCGGTTTGAGATGAGCCGGAGGAAATAGAAATTGAGCCTAAGATAGATGAGGAAGCATTGATCTTGCCCCACTGTGCAAGGTTTATTTTGACTGAGAGGTACAACCTCGCCACAATCACGGATGATGTCAGATCATTTTCGGCTAAGATATCCGTTAGGTCCCGTTTGAAAATATTTTATGAATTTAAACAAGTCGTGGTTGATCAATGTCTGAAGTCTAGGTTTAAGAATTCCTGTTTTGGTGGTTTATTGGACTTGCCAGAATATATGAAGTTCAATAGACAGCTTGTCCACTATACACTTCTTCGCCGAGTTGAACAGAACAACAAGCTGTATGAAATGTGGTTCTGCATTAATGACAGGCCTGCATGTTTTGTTCTAAAGAAATTTACACTAATCACGGGTTTAAACTATGGGCATTATCTCCGTGATTCAAAATATGTCAAAGCAATGGAGGAGGGTAAATTTTTTTAAAAAAAAAATTACGAAAAAAATAAGTGTAAATGCGAAGAGATTGTTGAGGCTTATTAAAGGTGGGAGGCTAGACAAGGAGGACAAGTTCAAATGCTGCTTGATTTGGTTCGTGTACAGCATATTGCTTGCACGCGACTTGTCAAAAATTGTGGACATAGACACCATCAAGATGGTGGATAACTTGAGCTTCTTTGATAGATACCCTTGAGGTAAGGAATCATTTGCCTTGACTCTAGCCTATCTAAAGAAGCGAATAGACTTCAGCAAACAGAAGAATATATTTGTGACAAATGGAGTTTCATCGTACGCGTTTTATGAATTTTCCTGGGCATTTATGATATTGATTATAAACAATTGAAGTAGTTTATTATATATTGTAATTCATCTATGGTGTCTATACTATACCGACTCTCAGTTATATTTTTTTCATTTTTTTTTTATCACAAATTTGGATTATGAAGACTTTTCCGTGCTCGGTAAGAAAAATGGTAAATCAATTGAAGACCCGCTGCCCATTCCCTGATTGCTCAGATGACATACCTCAAAGGTGATAAACTAATCGAAGGTGATCCATATTTGAACGGATAGAGCACAAAGGTATGAAACTATTTTTCTGAAGAATACTTTTACCAATATTGTGTTTCTAATCAATCACATTTTCCCATTTAACTATAGAGAGTGCACCCGTGCCTTATCCCTACAGTCCGTGAAATGAAGCAGCACTACATGAAAAAGTTTAAAGCATTCACGGACAAACCGAAGGACACATTCATCGATGGTTTGAAGGCCCATATGGAGGGTGTGACTGTCATCACCTCATTAGAGGATGGTGAGGATGGGGATGATGACTGAAATTTGGGTGAAAATGTTGTTTCAAGACATGTCACTCGGGATATGGGGATAAGTAAGTCGAGAGCATCGGGAAAGACACTGATGATTGAAAATTTAAAAGAACGTGTGATTAGACTGGAGGAGTTGATCAAGGACATTGTTAATTTTGTGAAAGAAGAGAGGATGAGGAGAGCAGGAGATGAAGGTAATATTTGCTCTATACATTATAAAAGTTGCATATTTTATATAATCCCTTTTACTTATAATAAAATCTATACCATTTTTCATCAATCGATATCTTAGTTTATTATAAACGGTAAATACTTAAAAATGCGGGTGTATAGGTGCAAAGTCAGCATTCATCGGCAAGGGTTGTCCGCGATGACAACAACATTAAAAAAGCGCTCCTTGAGGCAATAGATTTGGAACAGGCCTCGATCTATGCTGATGAGGTAATGATCCTTGCGGTTACAACTGTTATGGAGAAGGAAAATCCTAATGAAGACGATGAAGAGAAAGAAGAAGAAAAAAAATGAAGAAGATGTTTGTGGAAAAGAAAATAAAGCTGATGAATTAACTGGTGTGAAGAAGGAGGATCATGACGAAGACAGGCAGGATGAAGAAGATAAAAATGAAAAAGAGTGTTTGTGAAGAAGAAAACAATAAAGGAGATGGAGAGAAAGTAGAAGAAAAGAATACAGCAGGAGAAGTGGAGAAATAAGAGGGAGAAAAACATAAAGAAGAAGGAAAAAATGATGCACCAGAAAAAGAAGGTATCACGGAGAAATAAAATGAAAATAAATTTCTGAACGTAGATGAATTTCTTATTGAAGTTACTTAGGACATCGACAAGATGCAAGTGGAAGATGAAAATGTTGAATGTTTAGACAATGTTTAATTTTTATTTGTGGCTGGTGATTATTTTTATTAGACTAGACAATCTTAACTTTTTTTTTTTTAGCTTGGGATGTGTAGAGCTGACCAATTTTATTTTCTAGACTTCTTTTATAGTTTATGATAAACATTTAATTTTATATAATCAACGTATCATTGCTTTTACATGAATGTCATCGTTGATTATAGACTCTGATTGAAAGGTAAAACATATATAGTACAGTGTTGTGTAGACGATGAATGAAAAAGGTAAACCATATATAATATAAGTGAAAAGTAGTCGATTAATAAAAGAGACAGAATACGTTCAATCCCACTACACCCCATTACGTCTATTCAAAAAGCTAAAACTAATAGTAAACCATACACCATAATTTTCATTCCCTTTTGTTTTTCTTCAGCCATAGCCAATCTATGCTTAAGTTGATCCCTCTCAATTTCGACGTCTTTCAACAATCCCTTTAGGTGATGAATCTTGTGTTTTGATTCTCTATATAATGTCATAAGAAGATCCTTATTTTCTTTGGAATCACTAAGCCTTTCCAACATTTAAAACTTTGTAACGCCTTGAAATTTGACACCTTAGAATCGGAGAGAATCCACTTGAAATAAGAGCATCCACCATTATCCTAAAATAACGAGGATAAATTAGTAAATTGGATTATGTGATGAACATAAATAAATTTTTATTTTAAACAAAACAAACCTTTCCAACTGTAGAATTTTTTACCCGAATTCTTATCGATTCGTGATATTTTCAACACCGCAGGATTACCACAATGACAAATATACAAACTTTTGGACTTTTGAGATGACTGCAACATTGTTATTGTTGAAGCAAAACTAGAAAGCGATGAATAAATGAACATGGAGGAGCTCAAAAGGGTCTCTTTAATTAATATAGTAGGGCTACCAAAATCTAACTGTTAGAAAATTCTACCTATTTGAATTGTACCTTTGGAGAAAATTTAAATGGATTATCATTTACTTCAAATGGTCTCTAAAGAATGTTTATGTCTTCTATAATCGACTAGGTTACGTATGAATTATATACTGATATCAGTGTTGATGATCCAGTGTATTGACATATTATCGATTTAGACTACGAGCGATTATCGACCTATCATATAGTCTATTCTCAACTTACTGAATGTATGGAGAACTTAAAATAATGGCAGATATTTTTACTAAACCCTTGTTAGAAGAAGGATTTTGTTTCCTTTAAAAAAGACTTGGTATTATCATCTTTAATGACTTATAATTTTTATTTTTGGACAAAATCCTGTTAACTGCCTTATTATTTGTTACTTTTTAAATTTTGGAAAACTTTTTTTTGAAAAAGTATCATCATTACACTTCCTTTTTTTATCCCACATTTACCGTCTCTTTACCTTTTAATCTTCCCAACACCCTCCTTTTGCCGTCCTTTCACCTCAGCAGTAGCCTCATTCACTTTACCTTTTTTCATCTTACTTGCAATTCATTTACTCCTCTTCATCTATCCATCTCTTCATATTCTTCTTCATCCTTTTAAAACCCTTATTCACAACTTCTCTCCAATGACCAAAACTCGTTTCATATAAAATATATCTCATTCCCTTCTAGACCTCTCTCCAATAATTATGTCCTCATCTCCGAATCCTGTGAGGAATCTCCATTCTACTCTCAACAACCAATTATGACAAAAAATATTCAGCCCTCAGTCCAACCATTTCTATTGAGAAACCTCATTCAAACCCTCTAGATCCTTTTCTTTCCAGAGGATATGCATAAGTTTTGGACCTGCTCGTAAAAAGACAAGTTCATCGTCTTCAAAAGTCACTCTGTGGTACCCGATTGAGTAGTAAATCTCTATCAATTAAAGAAATCTCATTGCAATGTCATTCATTTCATCAAATTTCAAGACCTGTCACTGGTTTTTCGTCTATATGGACTTAAAGTTTATGAGGACCCTGTTCGAATATTCTATGATAATCTTCATCTCTCTCCCAACAATGGCATATTAAATATTCTTATGCTTGGCACAAGGATCATACTCAATGATTTATTGTTTGATAGGGTATTTGATATAAAGTTCTCTGGAGAAATTCCCTTTATGAATGGATCCTAGCCCGATGATTTTGAAGTTAGCTTTGAAGAAGTGATAAAGACCTTGTCTGAACCGGACAAAGTGTTCTAGATTTGGTCCCCTATCTTTTTGCTTTAAGTATCACATAATAGCCTACATTATCACCACCATACTGATCCCAGAAAAGGCTCTCTCAGCAACATAACCTGCCGATATGTGTTTGTCCTCTATTGCATGGTGAAAAGCTCAAAATAAATTGGGCTGATTGGTTTCGTAAATATATGATTGAGAGTGTTGTCGATGCTCATGCCTCAGCCAGCCTACCTTATGGAATTCTGATTATTCGAATTCTTCTATATTACTCTATTGACCTCTCTAAATATCCCTCGGTGAAAGTCTCTACTACTTACGACTCAAAAATTTTCACAGAATGGTCTACGTTTTGGTGGAAAATGACTGGTGCAAAAAGGACTCTGCTCGTGCAAAATGAGATCTTGGTAAAGTAAGTAAGTCAATTTCTAACCCCATGCTTTCTGTGTTGAAGGATTTGGAGGAGCTCAAGGATTGCCTAAAAATTATTGAGTAAGGAATGATGTTGTTTCAAGAGTTGACTTCCAAGATGCTAGAGTTTGGGAAGAGTACGATCACCGATATAGGCAAGGTATGATTGACCATTGATGGATTCTAGCAAGAAAACGTCAAGCTGTTCACCAGAATATTTGCTCGCATGAAATCCCTCAAGTCTGAAGTCAACTCCTCAAATGATGACTTTGCAATATCCGTCCAAATCTCCTACTCATCCTTCTCTATAAATTTTGAAAAGTCTTAAGAACGATTTTTCCATAACATGCACAATACCCTCACATACTTCCCGGTCAAACATTGAATGATGACTACTATTTAAAACGGGGTCCTATCCCTCATTTTCTTTTGGGTTGTAAAATGATTTTCACACACTGCCCACTACACTTTTTATTTTGTTTAAGTCCTTTGGTCCTTCATTTGCCTATTTACATACTATATGTCTATTACTTCTTTTTGTTTATTTCTGTTGTGCTGTTCTTTTTTATTATGCCAAAAAAGGAGAAAGCAGGAACATCAGAGGTTCTTACAAGTCATGGGGAACAAGTCGACTATCAAAGGATGAAAATCAACTGATGCTCTAAAAAAGCAGAAACATCAGAGTTTCTTGCAAGTCAGGGGAAACAAGTCGACTATCAAAGGATGAGAGTCAATTGATGCTCAAAGAACGCAGGAACATCAGAGGTGCTTACAAGTCAGGGGGAGCAAGTCAACCAAAAGCAGGGAAGTTAACTGATGTTTATTATTTGTCATTATAAAAAAGAGGGAGATTCTTAGTCCCATATTCTCACTATATATTTTAATAAGGACAAACTAATAAGCAAATATTTTGCAGGATACACTGAAGTACAGAAGATGAAAAAGATCCCTAAGGAATCAATCCAGAATTTTCGAGAAAGGAAGCTAGCATTGACTCACAAAAAAGCCGAAACCAAGATTGGAAGAGTATCATTCACAGAGATAAGTTAGCATTCACTCATAAGAAAGCAGACTCCAAGATTAGAAGAGTATCAATAACGAAGATCATCAACTTTCCAGATTTATGGCAAACAAATCAATCAAGACAAAAACAAAACAAAAGAAGACCACACCTTCTATATGGACATATCTGATATGGACATGTACGTCTGTAAAGGTTGCACCACGTGTGGACATACTTTATGGTCCGATCCCTCAATCAAGGAATCAATTCAAATCCTTGATTGAGAAGAAATCTCTTGGGTTTCCTTATAAGGAATAGAAACTGAAGTAGCTGGAGAGTATAAAAGAGAAGACTGAAGATTGAAGCACTTACGCAAATTCAAAGGAGAATCTCAGAGTTTCTCAATCTTAGTCTCATAAAGCTTTGTACTTCTTAATTTACAATAGTTATACAAGAATAAGTTCGAGTCAACTTTGTAATACAAGTTGAAGTTGTGTCACAAGATCTGAAAAAATAAAATAAGTTTTCAGAACTTGTTGACCATCATTGTACTCGTACTCCACTTTGAAAAGATCTAAGGAAATGTTAAAACCCATCGGGACTAGAAGTAGGCACTACATTGTTGGTGTTCCGAATCATGATAAATCTTCGTGTTCTTATTTCAAGTTGCTTATTTAATTACTTATTTATTTAAATCTAATTTGATTTGTGAAGTATACTGATTTGCAGGTAAATCGACTGTGAAGGCTCAATAATCAACTCAAAAACTTTTTTTCAATTGAATACCTCTTGAATTTCACATATGAATCACGTTTTACTCGGTAGAGAACCAAATAAAGCAAAGATCAATAAATTTTGACAAGGGAAGTCATTCTGAAGTCTACTCAACATTCATTTATGGACCACATGTACAAGTACGTGTCAAAACTGAAACTACAAGTGGTTTGTTGCCATACAGAAGTAAATGAAACTATAGCTGGTGCTATATATATCTGGTCCATCACAACACACATGCACCAACTCCAACTCCTTTTTCTTATCTCTTGGAAATGGAAACCAAATCAGAAAATGGCAACTTTCTTTTCTTACCCCTACTGGCTGATGATTATGACAGAGCTGAGAAGGGAGTTGGATCCGATCGAGTCATTAGCACGGGCGAAACTTCCTTTCTGAAAACAACTTTTCATGGACTCAATGCTCTATCAGGTTCTTTCTAATTTTTAATTTCTTCGTTTTTGTTCGCTGTTTTACTCCTTTGTTTCATTTTATATAAGATATAATTTTATTGATTAAATAAAAAAAAGAGTTTTGATTCCTACCAAAAAATACCCTTGACTTGTGATCAATATAATACACTCTGGCCAAATTTATATCATATTTTCCTTTTTAATCGGTCAATAAAAGAGTGCCACATTTTTGTATTTAGTAATAATTTGACTTTGAAATATTCATTTCACTCTTAATAACATAATTTATAGTCTCAAAACCACCCATGACTTGTTTTATACCACAAGTTAACATCAACATAAGGTGGGACGAAGAAAGTATCACATTTCTTTAGTAACAAGACACTATCATTGACGATAAAACAAATGTTAAAGGTAAAGAATTTTTAAATATATGAAAGTATAATCCCCTGGACCTATTTTAGTTTGTTTGACTTGTTTCGGAATACGAGAATCAAAAATTGATGTTAAAAATTGAGTAGAAACAAGTCTACTAGTTTTCTGGTAGAGGCAAATGTGAATGACGCTGAATTTCCTAAAGAAAAATATTGTTCCTGATGATACTTTTTTTAATAATTGTTTACTCAGGAGTTGGGATTTTATCGACTCCATATGCGCTATCGTCAGGAGGGTGGTTAAGCATTATACTTCTTCTCTTTATTGCATGTACGACCTTCTACACATCCTTGTTGATAAAGAGATGTATGGATTTTGATCCAACTATTACAAGTTATCCTGACATTGGAGATCGGGCATTTGGAACTTCAGGAAGAATATTGGTTTCGGTTTTTATGAATCTAGAGCTTTACATGGTTGCAACCGGTTTTTTAATTATTGCAGGGGATAATATACATAGTCTGTTACCAGACGTAAACTTTGAGTTTTGGGGACTCGAAGTTGGTGGGAAGCAAAGTTTTGTCATAATTGTTGCTCTCGTCATATTACCAACCGTATTGCTCAAGAACATGAGCATCCTTGCTTATGTATCAGCCTCTGCAGTTCTAGCTACTCTCGTGATTATTGGTTCAATATTCTGGGCAGCAACGTATGATGGTATTGACTTTCATAAAAGTGGACTACTTGTGAACTGGGGAGGAATCCCTCTATCTTTTAGCTTATATGCCTTCTGCTACTGTGCCCATCCTGTTTTTCCAACTTTGTACACTTCAATGAAGAAACCAAAGCATTTTTCTAAGGTAAGCTACACCATCAAAAAATGAAATGCGCTTAAGCTATTTAATTTTTCATTACTATGAACTTGACTTTGGTAGTTCATTATTGCAGGTAATGCTTCTGTGTTTTATGTTCTCTACCGTAACCTATGCATCAATAGCAGTTCTGGGGTACTCAATGTTTGGCTCGGATGTGGAATCACAGATTACCTTGAACCTTCAAACTGAAAAGTTTAGCTCAAGATTGGGTATATACACTACCTTGATCAATCCAATAGCCAAGTATGCATTAATGATGACACCAATTATTAATAGATTCGAGGAACATTTGCAGTATTGCTGTAATAAAAAATCATTGAGCTACTTGACCAGGACTATATTAGTGATAAGCAGTGTCATTGTGGCCCTGACCATACCCTTTTTTGGGTATCTTATGTCGCTAGTTGGAGCATTTCTTAGTGTAACGACTTCAATTTTGCTACCATGTTCGTGCTACTTGAAGATTACAGGCACTCACAGGAAGCTTAATTTTGAGCTGGTCATAATAGGTTTTACAATAGTAATTGGGATCATAATCTTTGTTACTGGTACATACACATCCATGGCAGACATAATACGCCACATGTAATTGTGTATTTTACTATATTTTATGGTCAGTTCTACAGGTTTCAGTGGTTGTTATGAAGATGTTGGTACTGTAATCCCAGAACACTCCAAGATCTATTTAATTAAGTGCAACAATCTAGTACTCTCGATGATTGAGCACGTAAACAAACACTACTAAAAAAAAAAGAAAAAGCAACCACACAAAACCGACCACGTGTTGTGGTCGGAAAAAATATTTTTTTTTTTTAAAAAGCGACCACAAGTGGTAGCTTTTTTATTTTAAAAAAATAAAAGAATTATTTCATTAATTTTTATATTAATTATTATTTATTTTATAAATAAAAAAAAGAAAATATATTTTACAAATCATTATTATTAATATTTTTTTAAAAAAAGAAAATATATTAAAAATCGACCACTTGTGGTTGGTTTTTGAACTAAAAAAATTAAAAAGTAAATAATTTTTAGTAACCAATAATTATATATATGTAATCAAATATATATATTATTTTCATTAAAAATAATTATATATATGTAATGTAATTTATAAATAAATTTTTGAAATTACACTGATCATACGTAGTCGATAACCAGTATAATAATAATAAAAATTAATTATTCTTAAATTTTTT
>NC_061114.1:110749672-110757158 GCF_002878395.1 Capsicum annuum
AAAAAAAAGAAAATATATTTTACAAATCATTATTATTAATATTTTTTTAAAAAAAGAAAATATATTAAAAATCGACCACTTGTGGTTGGTTTTTGAACTAAAAAAATTAAAAAGTAAATAATTTTTAGTAACCAATAATTATATATATGTAATCAAATATATATATATTATTTTCATTAAAAATAATTATATATATGTAATGTAATTTATAAATAAATTTTTGAAATTACACTGATCATACGTAGTCGATAACCAGTATAATAATAATAAAAATTAATTATTCTTAAATTTTGTGAAAAAAATTACACTAAAAAAATATCAAATAAAATAAAAAAATTAAGTTAAACATAATATTTATCTTTTATTTATGTTTCAGTATATGGAATAAATATTTTCTTTGTATATACGTTAAATGATGTTAAACATGCATTATCTTTTATAATGAATATGTGTGTGTATATATATATATATATATACACATATATATCATACCATTGAGATAATGATATTATGTTACTATTTCAGTCATAATAATGTAATATATAACCGATAATTCATCAGATTATAATGAACGTGTTCTATTATAAGGTAATATACACTTGTGGATGTGATATATATATACGCATTCAAGAGTTCATATATATATAAATATCTTATATATATATATATATATATATATATTAATTGATCACTTATCTGAGTATGTATAAGAAACACATTGCGTTATATTATTGGATAATGTACTTGTGTGCATATGTGATATATTTAGTACGTATTTAGAATTTGATATAGTCGATAGTGTGTATATGTGTGTGTGTATATATATATACATATTATACGGTGAAGGTATATTAATGACATACATAAGATAATATAATCTATAATTCATCTGAGTATTTGTGAAATATGTTGTATATATATTATTATGGGGTAGTAGAATCGTGTATGTGATGTTTATAGTACGTATGTGAAAGCTGATAGACAATTGAATATATGTATATATACGTATATCTTGTGTAGTGACGTATGTAGTAATCAAAAGATAGATAACAAAATGTATATATCAGTATAGTTTGAATGATACGTTGATATATATCATACTATTGAGGAAATAGATATACTATTTTGGGTCAATGTAGACACGCGTATGTTGTTGAAGTTGTAATAATGTAAGACTGGTATTACGAGGTATATATATATATATATATATAATATAATATAATATCATATTTAAAAGCTAATTAACCAAAAATTTATCGTAATTTGCAAAAATTATTGATATTATTATATAATTGAGAAAATATACTACTCGTGTTAATGTGATGATAAAATAACTATTATCTGATTTATATATGTATGAATTGTATTAATTTCATTGGATGTTGTCCCGATACCATACACAGTGTATGTACTGTGTATTTATATATATACGAATTATATTAAATTAATTGAATGTTGTTATAAATATTATCGAATTTATTAAAATTTTAATTTGTTAAAAAATAATTTTAATTTATTAACTTATTTTTTTAATTTATTAATTGCAATTTATTAAATTTTAATTTCAAAAATAATTTTTAAAATTATTATAAAAACCGACCACATGTGGTCGGTTTTCATAATAATCGAAAAAAATATAATTCTTTAACCCGACCTGACCCGTAATACATAATAAAACACAAAATAACTCCAAAACCTCACCCATTTCCCGTTCAAAACAGTCACCAACCCCCCAAAACCTCCAAATCTCACACTTTAACAATAAACTCCTAATCTCAATTGTTCTTTATATTTCAAGAAAGTTTGTACTCCATCCTAACTTTCAATTTTGGCTTTAATCCATTTTCAAGAAACTATTCCATCCTAAGTTTCAATTTTGGGCAAGGTAACAATTAACTTTCATTAACTAAATTTAGCTTATTCTTGTATCCACAAACTCGTTTTTTAATATCTAGAAATGTTAAATGTCTACATACAAATATCTTAGTGTTAATTTCGTCAAATGGTTGTGGATTGAGTTCTAGGGTTTGGATATTTATTTTATTTAGCTAGATTTTAGCTAATTTTTTGAATTTGAGATTGAAATAACTAATTCTAGGCTTGTTCCAACTTTAATTTGATTTTGAATTACCTAAATTTTGATTAGTCTTGAAACTTATTTCTACATTTTACTCATTAATTGTTTAGTAGGTTAGGGGAAAAATCTTATTCCTATTCCTTTACTAAATTGTTGTAATTATTTAAGCGAAAAAGTGTTCTTTGTAATAATTTTACTATTTGAATGATTTCAAATTCGATAAAAGGATTGCTTTACTATTTTTTCAGGTGACCGCTTATCTCTTTCACTTTAATTTACGTCAAGCATAAATAAGTTGACTTCTCTCTATTTTCTTATTATTAAGTCTTGTTATTGTACATATTGAAGTCTAGTGAAGCCGTGTGTGGCCTTGTTCGATTCACTAGCATTACTGTTATCTTCTTATTATTGTTCATATTGAAGTCTAGTAAAGCCGTGTATAGCCTTGTTCGATTCACTAGTATTGTTGTTGACATCTTGTCGGTCTTGTTGTTGCTTTTTTGGTGACATAGTCATTTGAAAATGGTTAAGTGTAGGGACTTTAAAAGAGATTTTTTGTTTTGAATGTGGTTGGGTTGGTGACTTAATTGCTTGAAAATGGTTAAGTGTAAGAACTTTAAAAGGGATTTTTTGTTTTGAATATGGTTTAGTTGGTGACTTAATTGCTTGTGGTTAAGTGTAGGAACTTTAAAGGATTTTTTTTTGTTTTGAATGTGGTTTGGTAGGTGACTTAGTTGTTTGAAAATGGTTAAGTCTAGGAACTTTAAAGGGGATTTTTTTTGTTTTGAATGTGGTTTGGTAGGTGACTTAGTTGCTTGAAAATGGTTAAGTCTAGGAACTTTAAAGGGAATTTTTTGGTTTTGAATGTAGTTAGGTTGGTGACTTAGTTGCTTGAAAATGGTTAAGTGTAGGAACTTTAAAGCGGATTTTTTTATTTTGAATGTGGTTTGGTAGGTGACTTAGTCACTTGAAAATGGTTAAGTGTAGAAACTTTAAAGGAATTTTTTTCGTTTTGAATGTGGTTTGGTAGGTGACTTAGTCACTTGAAAATGGTTAAGTGTAGGAACTTTAAAGGAAATTTTTTTGTTTTGAATGTGGTTTGGTTGGTGACTTAGTCACTTGAAAATGGTTAAGTGTAGGAACTTTAAAGGGAATTTTTTTATTTTGAATGTAGTTTGGTAGGTGATAGTTGCTTGAAAATGGTTCAGTGTAGGAACTTTAAAGGGATTTTTTTTTGTTTTGAATGTGGTTTGGTTGGTGACTTAGTTGCATGAAAATGTTTATGTGTAGGAACTTTAAAGGGGATTTTTTGTTTTGAATGTGGTTTGGTAGGTGACTTATTCACTTGAAAATGGTTAAGTGTAGAACTTTAAAGGAAGTTTTTTTGTTTGAAATGTGGTTTGGTAGGTAACTTAGTCAGTTGAAAATGGTTAAGTCTAGGAACTGTAAAGGGAATTTGTTTGTTTTGAATGTGGTTTAGGTAGGTGACTTAGCTGCTTGAAAATGATTAAGTATAGGAACTTTAAAGGAAATTTTTTTGTTTTGAATGTGGCTTGGTAGATGACTTAGTTGTTTGAAAATGATTAAGCGTAGGAACTTTAAAGGAATTTTTTTTGTTTTAAATGTGGTTTGGTTGGTGACTTAGTTACTTGAAAATGGTTAAGTCTAAGAGCTTTAAAGGGGATTTTTTTGTTTTAAATGTGGTTTAGTGGGTGACTTAGTTGCTTGAAAAAGGTTAAGTGTAGGAACTTTAAAGGAATTTTTTTGTTTTGAATGTGATTTGGTAGGTGACTTAGTTGTTTGAAAATGTTTAAGTGTAGGAACTTTAAAGGGATTTTTTTGTTTTGAATGTGGTTTGGTTAGTGACTTAGTTACTTGAAAATGATTAAGTGTAGGAACTTTAAAGGGTTTTTTTTTAATTTTGAATGTGGTTTGGTTGGTGACTTAGTTACTTAAAAATGGTTAAATCTAGGAACTTTAAAGGAGATTTTTTGTTTTGAATATGGTTTGGTTGGTGACTTAGTGTCTTGAAAATAGTTAAGTGTAGGAACTTTAAAGGGAATTTTATTATTTTGAATGTGGTTTGGTAGGTGACTTAGTTGCTTGAAAATGGTTAAGTGTAGGAATTTTAAAGAAATTTTTTTTGTTTTGAATGTGGTTTGGTTGGTGACTTAGTTACTTGAAAATGGTTACGTATAGAAACTTTAAAGGGATTTTTTTTGTTTTGAATGTGGTTTGGTTGTGACTTAGTTGTTTGAAAATGGTTAAGTGTGGGAACTTTAAAGGTGATTTTTTGTTTTGAATGTGGTTTGGTAGGTGACTTAGTCACTTGAAAATGGTTAAGTGTAGAACTTTAAAGGAAACTTTTTTGTTTTAAATGTGGTTTGGTAGGTGACTTAGTCACTTGAAAATGTTTAAGTGTAGGAACTTTAAATGATTTTTTTTTTTTTGTTTTGAATGTGGTTTTGTAGGTGACTTAGTTTCTTGAAAATGTTTAAGTGTAAGAACTTTAAAGGATATTTTTTTATTTTGAATGTGGTTTGGTAGGTGACTTAGTTATTTGAAAATTGTTTAGTGTAGAAAATTTAAAGAGAATTTTTTAGTTTTGAATTTGGTTTGGTTGGTGACTTAGTTGCTTGAAAATGGTTAAGTGTAGGAACTTTAAAGGGAATATTTTTGTTTTGAATGTGGTTTGGTTGGTGACTTAGTTGCTTGAAAATGGTTAAGTCTAGGAGCTTTAAAGGAGATTTTTTGTTTTGAATGTGGTTCGGTTGGTGACTTAGTTTTTTGAAAATGGTTAAGTGTAGGAACTTTAAAGGGAGTTTTTTTGTTTTGAATGTGATTTGGTAGGTGACTTAGTTGCTTGAAAATGTTTAAGTGTAGGAACTTTAAAGGGAATTTTTTTGTTTTGAATGTGGTTTGGTTGGTGACTTAGTTACTTGAAAATGGTTAAGTGTAGGAACTTTAATGGGAATTTTTTTATTTTGAATGTGGTTTGGTAGGTGACTTAGTTGCTTGAAAATAAGTCTTGGAACTTTAAAGGGATTTTTTTTTTGTTTTGAATGTGGTTTGGTTGGTGACTTAGTTGCTTGAAAATGGTTAAGTGTAGGAACTTTAAAGGGATTTTTTTTGTTTTGAATGTGGTTTGGTAGGTGACTGAGTTGCTTGAAAATGGTTAAGTGTAAGAACTTTAAATGGAATTTTTTTGTGTTGAATGTGGTTTGGTTGGTGACTTAGTTACTTGAAAATGGTTAAGTGTAGAAACTTTAAAGGGATTTTTTTTGTTTTAAATGTGGTTTGGTAGGTGACTTAGTTGCTTGAAAATGGTTAACTGTAGGAACTTTAAAGGTTATTTTTCTATTTTGAATGTGGTTTAGTTGGTGTCATAATTGCTTGAAAATAGTTAAGTGTAGGAACTTTAAAGGGATTTTTATTGTTTTGAAATGAGAATTAGTAACTTGAAATTAGTTACTTGGAATGTTTTATTATAAATTCATTTTGTAGGAACTAACTTCTTGTTAACTTAACTTAATTTAGATGTCAGACAGAGGTGACGAGGGTAAGGGAAAAGTTGATACTACGAAACCAAAAAATAACAGGCAACCTCTATTTTATAGACGACCCACAAGCATTTATACTTCTGAGGGTCGGTTTGTTGACGCGACAACACGACCCTTATATTCTAGGTCGTCCGAGGATTCGATACATATTTCTACGTATATGGGGCCACTACATGGGTCTACACCAACTCATTCTACTCCTATGATTGTGCCACCGCCAGCACAGTACTATCGGACGGCCGCTGGCCCCTCCAAACATCTACCATCATTGATACTCTTATGCAGCAGTCACGCAGATTCACACAATGATTCTGCTGGATCTATTGGGTTATCAGATCGTCAACTTGGAGGCACTCCATCTAGTGCTTCAGATCCGCCCACGCCAGTGCATCCACCATTACTTACTAAGCCACCAGGAGACAGAGATAATTCTGGAAGGATTTATCTTGTTCCAGTTGCAAGAGGGTAAGATTTCTGAATATAATAACGTTACTCATTTATTCATTACTATATTATTATACTCTATGAAATTAGTGTTTGATCTTATGTTGTAGGTTTAGGCTGGATGGTGGAGTTGGACAAAAAACGCGAATATGCATTACTCGGCTCTTCAACGGCTACTAGACCAGTTGGCAAAATATTTTAGAACTTGACAGGGATAGAATATTTGAAGAATTTAAGGTAAGGATTTCACTTATCGACTACTTATTAACATTTTGTTAGAACAAAAGATTGAATATTATATTTTTGTTGTAGAAATTTACTGGTGGGATGATGCAAATACATTTCTTATAATGAAGAACTTTTTCATAAGATGTAGAGTCAGATTTGACAATCTCTTGGATTATGCCTGAAAGAAATTGGTAAAACCTAAGTGGATTCCTGAACCTTATGGCAACTGTATCTTCGCTATTGGAGTGGTGCAAAATATCAATTGTTAAGCGAAAAAGGAAAAAAAGCCCAGACATCATCCAAGGGTGGCTCCCTACATACTGAGGGTGCCAGAAGTATTCTTGCTGTGATGGAAAAAATGGTATGTAACTTTTACAGTTTTAATTGATTGTTTCTATTTAAATATTTTTATTATTTGAACATTGATAATTTTTTCATATGCAGGAAAAAGTAAAGGGTAGGGAAGTACCACATTATGAGCTATATGAGGAGACTCATGTGATGAAAAAAAAGAACCCGACTGATAAAGATGTCTGGATTAAAGCTCGTGCAAAATCTGTCCATGTAAGAAACAAATTCTGAATTTATGAATCTTTTTCTTAAAGTTGATATTATTCAATTATAACTACTTTAATATTTTTTGACTTTTAGTATTAACTTTAATTTGAATATAGGATGAATATATGCGTCTTGTTGGTGTGTATCGTAGTAGTCAGCCTCCTGAAAGTCAGGGTGACCCAATGCCCCAACATGTAGAGGAGGAGTTATGGCCAAAAGTTTTGGGTCCTGCAAATAGAGGCCATTTGGTCGGATACCACAAAAACTTTTTTGGCAATAATGTTAGGTGTTCGTCCGACCCTTCTTACTCTAGCTCTTCAGTTGATAGAGAAATTATTGAAAGACTACAAAATAAGATTTCTCAATTCACTGAAGAGCTTGCTGAACATAGAGAGAGGTAGAAAAAGATAGAGAAGGCAACAACATCATAATTCAAGAAGCTGCAGTAGCAGTTGAGCTCTTTTATTAGGATTGCGAGGGTTATTCCTCCGTGTCCTGGTGATGCAGTTCGGGCTGCAAAGGGTCTAGTCCCCCTGGATGATTTCAGCACGGATGATGATATGGAAGACGAGGACAAATTCGATGATGATGACTTTTAGTTTTTTGATTTTTGTATGCG
>NC_061114.1:111110821-111117377 GCF_002878395.1 Capsicum annuum
ACAAAAGAATTACAGCACTGTTAAAAAAGAAATTTTATCTATAGTGCTATGTATCACAAAATTTCAAGATGATCTTTTGATGCAGACTATGCTAGTTCATTACTATTTGAGTCTAGAAATGGAGACTCAGACAGATTTGACATGTCTAGAAATAGACAAATCAAATAGTAATAATCTAGAGGTCCCCCTCCCTTCAATGAGTCCCCATGATTGTAAGAATGGCTAAAAAATGATTCAGTCTCATCAAATGTGACATCAGCTGAAATAAAGAATTTCTTTGATGATGATTGATAACACTTATAGCCATTTTGAGTAGGAGAATATCCTATGAAAACACACTTAAGAGCACGCAGATCTAATTTGCCTCTATTATGAGAATGAATATGAACATAGGCAACACTGCCAAAGATTTTAGGAACCAATTTATTGGAAATTTCAAAATTCGGGAAAAAATTCCTAAGTGTATCAAGGGGACTTTTAAAGTTCAGAATTCTTGATGGTATTCTGTTACTAAGCTGTGCAGTAATTAGGACAACTTCCCCTCATACTGGTTTGGAACCCTTTTGTGAAACAATAGTGATCTAGTAATGTCAAGTAACAAACCATTTCTTCTGTCTGCTATTCCATTTTGTTGAGGAGTATTGATACATGAAGATTCATGAATAATTCCCTCTTTTTGGAAGAAAGCAGAGAGGTTTTGGTTGAAGTAGTCCTTGGCATTATCAGATCGGAATCTTTTAATTGGAACATCAAATTGGGTTTTGATCAGATTAAAAAAGGTAGGAAGAATTTGGCTGACATCTGTTTTTTGCTTTAACAAGTAGATCCACGTTACTCTTGTACAATCATTAATGAATGACACAAACCATCTAGCACCAGAAATGTTATAGGAGAAGGTCCCCAAATATCACTATGAATAAGAGAAAAAAGTCTTACATCTTTTATTACTAATTGGAAAGGAAACACGTTTGTGTTTGGCAATTTCACAATTTTCACAATGAAAAGAGTCAACACTCAAATCTTTAAACAAAGATGGAAACATCTTTTTGATTACATAGAAGGATGGATGACCTTACTGCTGATGATAAAGCCATACTTTCTCTTTATTGGACATATTGATTCAGACAAGAATGAACTAGATAAGAAAGTTCCTTGGCATTTGGAATCTTTGGTGACTTTTTGGATAGAAATGAGATTTACATATAACTTTGGGACATGAAGGACATTTTTAAGTATCAAGGACATTCCCAATGGTATGTCTCCTTTTCTGGCTATGGTAAGAACTGAACCATCAACTATAGTTATTTTTTATAGCTAGGGCAAGGGGAATATGATATAAAGAGATGAGATGAACAGGTCATATGATCAGTTGCCTTGGAATCAACCACCCACTTTGGAGAAAGTTTGTCTGAGACATTAGTAACAAAGGAGCAAGAAATACTTGTGAAGGCCAGTGAACAACTACCTTTTGAAGCATAGTGTCGATTTTCATCAGTGTCATTGAGTTTCAAGCACCTATCTCGGTTGTGCCGATATTTTTTAAAGTAGGTGCAGTAAAGATTGTCCCTATTGATTGGCGGTTTGAATGAACCAGCAGGCTTGACAGTGCTCTTCCATTGTGAAACTCCAGATTCTCTTGAATTTGTTCCTTTTGCTATAAGAGTTGATCCTTTATTAATTTGAGTTTCAAGCATAACACTCCTCCGTCCTTTTTCTGTCCATATAATGGCCATTGTTTCATTTAGTAATGACAAGTCTTCTTTTCGTAAGATTTGCACTCACACGATATCAAATTCTGCATTTAGTCCTGCGAGAAAATCATAAATCCTTACTTTTTCAATAAATCTTTTCAGAATCACAACAACATTTTTACAACACATTTGAATGTATTGATAATGCTCCTTTTCTTGCCACAACCCTTATAAAAAGTTAGAATATTTGTGACAGGTCTAGCTCCCTGTTTTGTTGCAGAAAGTTTTGTTTTTATTTCATAGATCCTGGCAGCATCATGTACTTTAGAGTACGTCTCCTTCACTGCATCCCAAATTTCCTTAGCGGTGCTCAGAAACATAACGCTATCACTAATCTCCAGAAGCATGGAGTTCCATAACCAAGACATCACCATTGCATCTTGTTCATCCCATGCATCAAACGTGCGGTCTTCTTTAGATGGTCCTGAACCAAGAAGATGTCACAATTTCCCTTTACCCTTTAAAAAGGTACGAACTAGTTGACCCCATTTTAGGTAATTTTTTCCATTCAATCGATAAGAGGCTTGAATGTTTTGCAAATCTCCAATTGAAACTGTAGATCTATAGAGTTATTCTCTGTGGCTGCAGAAACACTCCCAGGGACTAGAATATTTGCATCAGTTGCCTTTTCAGACATTGTTTTGAATGGTTTCAACCTTTGGGCAGATGAAGCTGGAAAAAAAGACTTTTCAAGACTGAATGAATAAAATAAAAATGGTCAGGAATAAGCCTAAAGCTCTGATACCATGTGGAATATGATGATTGAATAATTTCATTCACACTTTCTTTATGTCATATACATGGCTTTATATACATTGAGATTGTTGAGTAGAATTATCTAAATCCCATGAAATCTGGGATTGTACAGAATCATATATTCTACATAAAGAGAGAATCATAGATAGGATATTCTAGATTACAACAATTATCCTAAGATATCTTCAGATCTTAGAGGATCAAATCATGATATGATGAGTATTTTTCTTGAAATCCTCTATCAATCAATGGTAAGTTTAGTGATTTGTTGCCTTAGGTTGACGTGGTAGTGATGCTGGATTTTCAAGCCATTCAGAAGAAGGAGAGTTTTAAGTATCTTGGGTCTATGGTTTAGGGGAATGGTGAGATTGATGAGGATACACACCGTAGTGGTGCGGGGTGGTTGAAATGGAGGCTCGCTTCGGAGGTCTTATGTGATAAGAAGGTGTCTCCTAACCTTGAAGGTAAGTTCTACAGTGTGCAGTCCGACCGACTATGTTGTATGGAGCGGAGTATTGGCCAGTTAAGAATTCCCACATCCAAAAGTTGAAGGTGGCAGAGATGAAGATGTTGCGATGGATGTGTGGACTTACGAGGAGTGATAGAGTTAGAAATGAGGTTATTCGGGAGAAGGTGGGAGTGGCTTCGATGGAGGAGAAGATGCGAGAAGTGAGGGTGCGATGGTTCGGGCATGTGATGAGGAGGGGCACAGATGGAGGTGTGAGAGGCTGATTATGGATGGTTTTAGGCGGGGTAGAGGTAGGCTGAAGAAATATTGGAGAGAGGTGATTAGTCATGACATGGAGCAGTTACAGCTTACGGAGTACATGACCTTTGATAGGAAGGTGTGGAGGACGTGGACTAGAGTGGAGGGTTAGTTAGTAGGAGTTCGTCTGTAATAGTAGGTACAAGTGCTTTTGCCTGTATCTATGCCTATAGTTTCTTGTTTGTGGTGTTTCAGTGATGTCTTTGATTTCGAATAGATGGTTTATGGTATTATCGTGTGGATATCTTGTTTTCTTTATTATCTAGTGGTGTGTCTCCCATTTTTGTTATGTGCTTTTATGTTTTTCGTTTGTTTGTTTGATTATACTGTTATCTTTTCTGAGCCGAGGGTATATCGGAAACAACCTCTCTCTACTTCATCTGTGGTAGTGGTATGGACTGCGTGTACTTTACCCTCCTAGACCCCACTTTGTGGCAATACAATGGGTATGTTGTTGTTCAAATTCTGCAGATTCGAAATCTTTCGAGTATAGATCCTCTCTGTATGACGTTTCACTACTTGAGCCAGATGAATTATGTGCCAAATTTGCTGATTCCGAGCTCAAATTAGATGAATTGGGTCCAAATTTTCTGATTCTAAGCTCAAATCAGCAAAATCAAATTCAAAGAGTATGCTCTCCTCTTTCAAAAAATCTACACATTCAGTCGTTGAAATCGAGAAATTGCTTTGGTTTTTCATCAAATTCGCTGATTCTGATCTTGAATCAGATGGATTATAGAATTAGGTTTAAATTGAAGTTTTTACCTTTAAATATAGTAAGTGTATAATGTTTTATGAAGTTGTTTATCATGTGAAGATGGGGTATGCTGGTGTAATTAATTTTATGGGCTATGTAAATGTAAATATTTTTTTTTCAACATTCATTCTCTCTGTGCTGGCCTGCCATGTGTTCCAGCTTTAAAAGAAAAGAGTGGATCCTAGTTCTTAACTTGCATTGGTGCCGGGGAATATCTATTAGTCCCTAGTTCTCATAGGTGATGTGGTGTCTAGATTTTGGATGTAGCTTTGGTAGCAAATGAAGTGGTGGATTCTAGGAGAAATAAGCTAGGAGTGCGATGCAAACATGATCTTTAAAAGGCCTGTGATAATATGAATTGGAGGTTCCTAGATTTCGTTTGCAACAAATGGGGTTTGGGGAAAAGTGGAGGAAATGAATTTATTTTTGCATCACTTCGGTGAGATTTTCAGTGTTTGTGAATGGTAACCCCTGTGGTTTCTTTGGGAGTTCGAGGGGTTGAGACAACGAGATCCTCTTTCATCAATGTTGTTTATTTTAGTTATGGAGGCCTTGAGCAGGAGGATTGATAGAGCTGTTTTGGTAAGGGTAACCTGTGTGCTTCTGTTTTAACGAAGATAATGTAAATCTTCAAAGACGGAAGCTTTCCTTGAGATAGTCTGGTTGTCATATCAACATCAAATTGCTCAATTTTTCCAGAAGTACATTGAGAAATATCTTCTAGAATGAGGCCTATACCCTTATACCATGAAGAGTATGGGATATCACCTCCTTCCCATTATTTTTGCACTCTTAACTTCCAAATATCCCCTTTCAACTTAACTTCAAATACTATTCTTCAAATCTCAGCCAAATCTGTCCAAGCACCTACTTAAGACTATTTTAGTCACATCTGTGTCTTTTGATGCTACAGTAGAATGAGTAACAAAATTTGACCAAGTTGAATGTGCTAAATCATTTTTCGATGCATGAGATCTTTATTCTTGTTTTACTACAGGTGAGACAGGCGATCGTTGGCAGCCACGGTCTTGATGTGCAGTTCATTGGATTGAACTTTCTGGAATCATTGGTACATCACACATGCAATATCTTATTACTTTCACATGAAAGCGGTTACTACTATTTTACATTTATAGGCCTTTATGTGGGTAGAATCAAATTCAGTTTTCAGTTCAAATTTGTTCTGCATTTCTTTCAGGTATCTGAATTTTCACCATCTACTTCAACTGCTATGGCTCTTCCTAGGGAGTTTCATGAGCAGTGCCGAGTCTCTTTTGAGTTAGAATACCTAAAGGTTAGTCAGTCATCATCTGTATTGATGTTTTTTTCCGACTTGAGAGTGGATAAGATGAGTGAAGCGAGATTGAGATGGTTGCCATGTGATGAGGCGAGGTTCAGACGCCCCAGTGAGGAGGTGTGTGAGGTTGGATAGTGGGTACAAAGAGGGGTATTGGTAGACCTAAGAAGTATTGGGGTGAGGTGATTAGACAGGGGGATGTGTAGGACATGACCCTAGATAGGGAGATGTGTAGGACACGTATTAGAGTAGAAGGTTAGTCGGGTAGGGGCGTTGTCGTGCACCATAGTATGTTAGCATAGGGTTAAGCCGTAGATACCTATCATTGCTGGTGTGTGTATTGTGTTTCGATTATCGCATTGTGTGTAGTTTCTGGTAGATTTTACACTGTTCCCGTGTTAGTTGTCTTATTTTCTTTACCGTTTTCCTCTTCTTTGTACCTCGATTTGCTACACTTGAGCCGAGGGTCTTTCGGAAACAGCATCTACCTCACAGAGGTAGTGGTAAGGACTGCGTACACTTTACCCTACCCAGACCTCACTTGTGGGATTTTATTGGGTATGAGGTGGTGGTTGTTGTTGGATACAGCTTGCATCAGCCCCCTCAGTTCAGTTTGTAGTTTCCTTATTTCACTAATTTAATATGGCTCACAAGGGTTCTTTGTTCCTTGTTTTCTCGTCTTTTTCCAATGTGCAGTTGTTTTACTGCTGGGCACAAGATGCTGCTGTTAATGTCTCCAATAAAATAGCTGACTCTGCTTCTGCCATTCCTGAAGTTAAAGTTTGTACAAAAGCCTTGCATCTGATGCTTCAGATCCTCAACTGGGACTTTAAATGTGATGCAAATGTGCCAGACAATGCAAAACGAGCCATTGACATTTTCTCTGCTGGGGTAAGGGGTGATGTAAGTTCTCCTAGGAGGACCGACTGCAACCTACTGCAGGTAGTAAACTAGTTCTGTACCAATGATTTTATTTTGGCTTTAAGTCATCGCCAGACACTTAAAGTTGTCCTGAAAGTTCACTTAGACCCCTCAACTAAGGCATGTACCTATCAGGCACCTCAAGTTGGTACCTATCATTGTCAAGGAGAGTGTGTTACGCTCTCCTTGGGTGCGTGAATAGTAGAATAAATAATATATATTTTTTTAATTAAAAAACTTATATTTAAATTATTTTATTAATATAATTTCTTAATTTTAAAAAAGAAAAGAAAAGGACCCCGCACCCC
>NC_061114.1:111120377-111149997 GCF_002878395.1 Capsicum annuum
TTCATGTCGTCTTCATCAAATTCAGGTGATATTTGATTCATTTCTTGAACAGAATTCTCCATTTCCAGTCACTAAACAAGAACCCCAGATCATAAAATCATTGGCATTTGCTAATTTCTGTAGTTAAATTCAATGTATTGCATTATTATCTAGTGGGTTTTTGCTTAATTGCTTTGACAGCAATGATGAAAACTAGAAAAGAAAACAGATTGTCGTCAACCCCCCCTTCCCATCATCGTTGTCTCCTGTTTTCATTAAAAAATTCTGAGGAATGCATTTTCGACGGAAAATCAACTTCAAAATTCTAAAATTGTTCGAATTTACACGTTCGAATCAATGCCGGAAACCAGTTTTTAATTTTTTTTTTTTTTAAAAGTTCAGCTTTTTGAAGAAAATGGAGAAGAGAAAATCGTCTTCTTCAACCCCCCCTCCCCCCCGCGTCTTCGTCGTCTTCACAACTCCAATGACGATTGATTTCGTCTTCACAGCTTTTTGTTCTTCTGGTCGCCATTGATTTTGTCTCCAATGGCGACATAGGATGATGAAGGGAAGTTGATGGAGGAGGGAGGGGTGAACAAGTTGAAGTTCTGCATTCCCAAGTTGAAATGCCATTCAAAGATGACGAGTTTTTTTTGCTATGTTAAAAGTGAAAATCTTTTTTTTTTTTTTGGAATACTGGGCAAGTAGCTGGAGAAGAAGAATGAAAGGGGGGGGGGGTATTTACTTTTTTTTTTTTTTTAAATATTATAATTCTTTTTAAATTATAATTTAATTAGTTATAAATTTTTTTAAAATATTTTTGGATTTAATGCCACGTGTCATGTTTTAATTCGTCATTTTTTCCACATCATCACGTGTATGTTGCACACACTTCGACTTTTAGCTGATTGACAAAAAAAGGCCTGATTGGATCAAAATTCGGGTGGGTTAGGGGCCTGATAGGTACAAGCCTTAGTGAATTTTTGGGACAACTTTAGGTGCCTAGCGATGACTTAACCCTTTTATTTTTACATGAATGCAATAGAAAGAACAAAGAGTCATTCATGTGCTTGATGTTTCCACATGCTATAGTTTTGTTGGTGTTGTATCTAAGAGTGACCAAACGCTTCCACAAGTGTAGCGTAAACAACAGGAAAATAGCCGAAAAAATGTACTCTGATGCAGGCAGCCTAGTTCAATTGAACCCCCCAAACCTTCACTTGTAAACTTTGATCTTATAACCAGTTTGTACTCAGCCTGTTCTATCCAACACCTTCTATTTGTCAAGCATAAGTTCCATTGAAATTAATGTGTTTACTCGGTCCTTGTTACATGAGAGGCTTCCTTTGAATATTATGCACGTATTTGGTCCTTTGTCGCTCGAACTCTTCGACAAGTGCAGCGTAAACAAGAGGAAAATTGCCGAAAAAATAAAAGTACCCTGATGCAGGCAGCCTGGTTAACTTGAACCCACAGACCTTCACTTGTAAACGTTGATGTTATACCCAGTTTGTACTCAGCCTGCAAGAAGCTTCTATCCAACACCTTCTATTTGTCAAACAAAAGTTCCATTGAAATTAATGTGTTTACTTTGTCCTTGTTACATGAGAGGCTTCCTTTGAAAATTATGCACGTACTTGGTCCTTTGTTGCTCGGACTCTTCAAAAATACCTACAGTTGCGTGTCAGATCCTCCAAATGTAGTGGATTTTTGGAGGATCTGACAAAGGCACGGCAGCATTTTTGGTGAGTCTGAGCAACATAGCTTGGTTGGTCCTGTTTACATGCGAGACTTAGTATGACTAACTGCTGTGGTTGAGAAAATTTTATATATCCATGATCTTGATTCGTTGCATTATGTATAGGAAAAGAAATGGAATGAACTCATCTGTTTCTGCATTGTCTTTTGCAAGTGTCTTGTGGCAGAGATGATCAGAAGATCGATTCTTCAAGGAAACTTTCTTAGCTGCATTGTCTTTCTGCATTGTCTCTATTCTTTTGGTTAGCCTAGTCATCAATGAGGCAGAAACACAAGGTCAAATCTTGAAACCTCCAAATTGAGTGTAGTTCAAGAACACAAGAACAAGAATCAAGAACTACAAGAAGGCAGCAACAAAGGGTAGGAGTTGTACACATATCCATGTCTATGAAATTTAGACCCCAGCCTAAACAAGAAAACACAGACTAAATCATTGGCTTGGAAAGAAAAGAGGTAATCGGTGACAAACAACAAAGAATAAACTTAAGTAAGGAAGATGTTATGAAGACCATGGAAAATTTCATTCAAGGGAATAGTTTGAAAAGAGTTCCGGATGCAGCATACTGTAGCTTTTATTCCAATAAAGAATGGGGCAAAGGAGCTGAGGGACTTCAGATCTACCAGAGGTTTGATAGGTAGCGTGCATATCTGTTAAGATAATCCCCAAAGAAAGTTACCAGTTTTTTTTTAAAAATATAAAATCTGTAGAGTGCTAACAGAGAAATTTAAAACAATGATTCACAAGTTGGTGGATAGACATAAAATGGAATTCATTAATGGAAGGCCGATAATGGATGCCTCTTTGATTGCAAATAATGTGTGGACTCATGGTTAAAGGGAAAAAACAGGGATTGTATGAAAGCTTGATAGACTATGTCTATTGGAATTTCCCTATCAGTATTCTGAAGGATGCATTTTGGAGAGAAATGGGTTAACTAGATGAAGTTCTGTAGCACAGTAAGATTCTCCATCTCGATCAATGGGTCACCTGAAGGATTTTTTCTTTCACACAGAGGGATGAGGCAAGGAGATTCTCTCTCTCTCTCTCTCTCTCTTTAAAATTATGGCAATGGAAGGCCTTAATGATGAGGAAAGCTGAAGGGTTGGTTGTTGGGTTTAGAGGTTTCACAGAGGGAGAGGGGAAGGGCTGAAAATCAGTCATCTATTATACACAGCTGACACACTTGTTTTCTAATATGCTAAAGTGGAACAACTTAGGCATTTCAGACTCATTTTTTTTCAGTTTTTGAAGCTGTATGTCTCCATATAAGATCTCTCTCTTCTAGTAAATGAAGTGTCTGATATGCATATATGACGACAACACTTGGGTGCTCTGTAGTACCCCACCTACTAAGTAGGGTATTGCTGAAGTGGGATGGAGTGATTATATGTGTTGCTAATTCATTAAGCTATTTCATGATGTCTGGTACACTGATCTTCATCACCACTCAATAGCTCTATGTACTTAATTATTTTGTTTTGCTCCAAGATACCTCATTTTCTTCTTCTTTTTCTTGGTAAATTCTCTCTTATTTTAAAATACCTATTGATTCTATTTTTCCTGTCAGATGTTGGATTGTTTCCACTATACATTCTAGCTACTAATCTTTTTAATAATTTATTCTTGTTCTCTTCATTACTTGTAGCCTGGATCCTCCTGGCGGGGTATACTTGTGTCAAGTGGTCACGTTGGGTGGCTTTTGAGCTTTTATGAGGTGCTGAGGCAGAAGTTTTCATGTGAAGGATACTGGATTGATTGTCCTCTTGCAGTCTCTGCTCGAAAGCTTATAGTTCAATTCTACTCCTTGTCGGGAACAATATTTTCATCTGGTACTCATACTAGCTCTCCATCAAGTTTGTCGTTACTTTTCTTTTACTACATTATTATTTTCATCTGGTACTCATACTAGCTCTCCATCAAGTTTGTCGTTACTTTTCTTTTACTACATTATTCCTGACTCCTGTGATTAAATTGAGGTTGTTTGCTCTTCATGATTGTCAAGTTGTTCATTAACGCTAATCGAGTATTGATCATATTGATGGTACCATAAAAGAGTGAATACCATTGCGAAGATGGAACTTTTCCGGCCTAATATACTATGTTATGGTACCATAAAAGAGTGAATACCATTGCGAAGATGTAGCTCTTCCGGCCTAATATACTATGTTATGCTCAACCCAGGCTCCAACTCCCATTTTTATTTCATGCCTGATAAATCTCATACTAAAAGGGCAGTTCGATGCACTAAGCAGGCTATGACGCAAGGTCTGGGGAAGGGCCCGACCACAAGGATCTATTGTATGCAGCCTCACCTTATATTTCTGCAAGGTGCTGCTGCGAAGGTTTGAATCATGACCTCTTGGTCAGATGACAACAACTTTACCAGTTACTCCAAGTCTCCCCTTCAAATCTCATACTTACTCATTTTGTTAAAAAAAATTATATTGCCAACATTTTACCATTTGTTCCTCGTTTTGTTCAATTGATATGGCTTAACTTCATGTAATGTTTTCCATCTTGCTTCTTATTTAATTATGCTTTGGTTTACTTTTCTTTATCTTGAGCCGGGGGTCTATTGAAAACAGCCTCTCTACTTCTGTGGAGGTAGAGGTATGGACTGCGTACACTCTACCCTCTCCAGACCCCACTTGATGGGAATACACTGGGTTTGTTGTTGTTGTTGTAATCTCTTAGGAAAAGTTGGGAACGTGTAATAATATGCTGGAAGTTTTGTAACTTTGAAGCCAAATACTTTTCTTGTATTAAAATGGACGAAACTACTCTAAGGATTTTGTGAAAAGGTGTAGAACTTCACAATATGCTTGTAACTTTCTATCTCCTACTCTACCTTTTATACTTATCGTGAGTAGTGGAGGATATAGTGGTGGGGCGTTTACCCATGCTCCCCTTCTTAGATCATGTATAGCAATGTTGTAGCTCTTCAAAAGCACTCAAGTAAATATGTGTGCACTCAAACTCAATACTTCATGTGGTGGCAATGATTATTAAGTGCACCTCTATAAGTGAGGCTTCTTGTTGTTTCTTTATCCTTCTTTTCTAGAATTGGGTTCACCAGGGGGATGGGTATGGGTATGTCCATGTCTGATGTTCCTTTTTAAGTTTTAATTAATTGTTCTTTTTTCTTTTTTGTTCTTTTCTTTTCTTGGTATATTCTTTAAAATTCCCATGTCCAACACATTTAAATTCCTAGTCTCTTTGTCACTGTTAAAATTTATACTCCCTCCGTTCACTTTTACTTGTGAAGTGTCGCTTCACTATAGTCAATTTGACTAATCTTCGCAGCTAAATTGAATCAAATTAATTCAATATTTTAAATTTAAATTTTAAATGTTCAAAAACTATACGAAAAATACTATAAATTGCAACCCTTCTTAGATTAATGTGATTACAAAATACATCTTAAAATATTGGTCTAAGTTTAAGGGGTTTGACTCTCGAGAAATGAAACATGACAAGTAAAAGTGAATGGAGGGAGTATAATTAAATGTCTATATTAGAACTAGTTGCAGTGGAATATGTAGCATTTTGTCAATGGGTTCAATTGGTCCCAACATTTTCGACACATTATATTATAGATATAAATGTTCAAAACAATACTAAAATTTCACAAAAAAAATAAAATTTTGAACCTATAATTTCTTTAGTGTATTGGATTCAATGGTAAGAACCTAAAGATTGAATCCACCAAATTCGAATTCTGGATCCACCTCTATTTAATAGTACACCCATTTTCATCAGATCTTGGATCTGCCCCTGATCAGGAGGAAGAGGAAGACAGTATCTCACGAAGTAATTAAATTACGAACCTATGATCTAGTTTAAGTACCACTATTATCTTTTTTTTCTTCTCATTTTTCTCCTTTACTATACCCTGATTTTGACACCTCGAGGATCGTGAGAACTTGACTTAAAGGTAGAAATCTGCAAACATCCTACCCTCCCCGGACCCCACTTGTAGGATTACACTGCGTATGCTGTTGTTGAGGATTGTGTGATCTTTCTATATGAATTTCTGTAAAAAAGGGATTTCATCTTACTGCTCATACCTTAATAGTAAGTGACAGCTGTCTTGATTATTGCTTCTGGCCGTCTTTTCCAATATATGTTAACTTTTCACAGTATTTAACGGTGGGAACTTTGGGTGCTCATTCGGTTACCTCTTTTTGTGGATGCAGGTGACGGGATTACTCAAAAACAGCACCTCCTGCATCTTTTGTCTGGAATTATACCATGGATAGATCCCCCTGATGTAGTTTCAAAAGCAATAGAGAATGGAAAAAGCGAAAGGTTAACATTGGCACCGATACCTGTCTATTTTCTATTAATGTGCTATGCCTGACCTATTTTTCAATTTTGTTCAGTGAATTCCTTGATGGATGCCGAGCCTTACTATACATGACAAATGTAACCACCCTGCTAGTATTTGATGAACTGCTGAAGTCTATAAGGTCAGCAGTAACCACCCTGCTAGTATCCGATGAACTACTGAAGTCTATTAAAATCATATATATGTTTAGTGGTTATCCTCCAGTTTTTCTCTGGTGAGAATGTTAATCACTTCTACTTTAATGCTCAGACCTTATGGCACACTTAGTTTGTTGTCCGCCCTGATGTGTGAAGTCATTAAAGACCTTATGGGAAACCACACTGAAGAGGAGACGTGGAGCTGGGTAGCACGTGATATCTTGTTGGACGCTTGGACTACACTTCTGATGGTATTTCTTTATAAAGTTTCCACTGATGTTACTGGAAAAGTTATGGGCTTCTGATGTTATTCGGCATGCTTGAGGTGCATTTAAGTACGGAACTTAGTTTCAGTGTTGATTGGGTACTTCATCTCGCTTATGCAACATTTCAGTTGTAGCACCAAAACACTAGTGTGTGGACCCATCCGGCCAAAGGCTCCCTCTTGAAGAGAGTGGCACTAAATGTTAAATGTTGCTGGTGAAGCGATATTTTAATTGATAAAATGTAATAAATGAATATACTTGTGTTCAGAAATTAGAATTTATAATTAAGTATAAGAAACTAATTGTGAAAGTTAAAGCTGCATAATGATACGAATATACCCTTCGTTATACTTTGGGTACGTATATATCCTTGCCGTCAATCTGTTGGGTTGTATATACCCTTCACCCAAACGGCGGGACACGTGTCATCATCCTAGGCATTTACGGGACACGTGGCATCATCCTAGACATTTACCCAATTTTTATTTATTTTACGAAAAAAGAGACAAATATACTCCCGAACTATTATAAATGGTACAATATACCCTCCATTTTACTTTGGGTATGTATATACCCTTGCCGTCAATCTTTTTGGTTGTATATACCATTTACCTAAACAGTAGTACACGTGACATTATCCTATGCATTTACTCAATTTTCATTTATTTTAACTGAAATAAAAATAACTCACCCAACAATCCATTCCCCAACCCAATTAAAACCCGAAATTAAAAGTCCAACCCGAGACCCAAAATTAAAAATCCGATTCAAGTGGCAACATTAAAACGATTAAGAAACCTCTCGTTCGTCATTCTTCTGTTCCCTCACTTCAAACCCTAGAATTTTTTGTCTATTCAAGCTCTAAATTTTTGTTCTCAGCACCAAACCTGATTTAATTTTTTGATTTCCTTTTTAATTCCATAAATTAGATATTACATCATGTTTGAAATTAGCTGTGATTCTATTACTAATTCAATGAGGACTTGTCTTTGTGGTGAAATTGCTTGTTCTTTCACTTTAAGGACTCCATCCAGCCCAAAAGATTGGGTATACATATACCCAAAGTTTAACGGAGGGTATATGCGTACTATTTATGATAGTTCGAGGGTATATTTGTCTCTTTTTGTAAATTAAATAAAAATCAGGTAATACCTAGGATAATGCCATATGTCCCGCTGTTTGGGTAAAGGGTATATACAACCCAAAAGGTTGATGACAAAGGTATATACATACCCAAAAGTATAACGAAGGATAATATGCGTACCATTTATGATAGTTCAGGGGTATATTTGTCCTTTCTTTGATATTTTTATATGGTTCTGAGAAATAAAGGAGAAAAATATTATTGGATTGTGTTGCCTACATTATTACACTGAATCATATTTATAGGCGCTACATTATAATCCTTTTCCATGTAGTAGGTTGTATACAATCATATTCCTACTCGGCTACTTCTGTAACAACACTCTCACCCAAGTTGATGCATATAAGTCATATCACATATGAATCAAGGTTGTTACTGATGTAACTGATATGGGGACCATTGAGGGACTTCGTGAAAAGTTATATATTGCTCGGATTCTTCGAAAATGTCAACGAATACATGTCAGATCCTTCAAAAGTAGGGTGTTTTGGAGGATCCGACATGGGTGCGGTAACCTTTTTGGTGAGTGCATCTACAAGTTGATCACCTGATTTCTCAAATTTCGTAATAATATCTTCTGAGAGTAGCTTTTCTTTGACAACTAACAAGTAACAATCAATTTCAAAGTGCTTAGTCATCTCGTGAAATATTAGATTTGATGCAAAATGAAATGCTGCTTGATTATCACACACAAGTTCTATCGGATTGATTTCTCCAAATTTTAATTTTTCGAACAAATGTTTGGTCTAGACAAGCTCACAAGTTGCAACAGCCAGTGCTCAATATTCTTCTTTTGCACTAGATCAAGTAACCGCATTCTGTTTCTTACTGTTCTAGTACACCAAATTTACCTCCTACTAAAACACGATATCCAGATGTTTGTTCTCTCTATCAGGAGGTGATCTTGCCCAGATATCAACATCTGTTTATCCAATGATTTGCTCATGGTCTAGATTCTCAGAGTAGTCCTTTGCCTGGAGCTGACCTTATATATCGTAGAATGTGGACAACTGCATCGCAACGACTATTACGTGGGGAATCCATAAACTGAGTTACAACACTCAACAACAACAACATACCCAGTATATTCCCACATAGTGGGGTCTGGGGAGGGTAATGTGTACGCAGTCCATATCACTATCTCAGATGAAGTAGATGAAGTAGAGAGGCTGTTTCTGATAGACCCCTGCTGGCTCAGGACTCGCAAGAAAAGAAATGTCAGGTCTATTTTTTTTTTTAGTAAACAATCCTCCATGTATTAAGGGGGGTTTGGCCAGACCATAGCTCTATAACATCATTTGCAAAAGAGTTGGTACTTGGGAGAGGGGGACATTAGACCAAAAACCTCTTCTTCCCATAAGAGGGATGGCACTCCAACCTGTGCAACGTAATATTCTACAATAGCTTAAAAAATAGAGCTTATATTGCACAAAAAAAGGACTAAAGTTAGTCTAACAGAAGAGGTTCTTGGGTAATCCTTCTTAGCAAAAATAGCTCCATGAGGGAGTTTGCCTGTATCTATATTGAAGCTTCCTTTCCTTAGTGTGATTCTGAAAGTCACCATGTTTTGTGTCCATCTTCATTATAGCTCTAATTTGCCTTGGCAGAGAAACTGCTGATGAATAAAGAGCTTTGCTTATATGTTACCCCCATATTAGCAAGCTCATCTGCTGCACTGTTAGCTTCCTATAATAGTGGTTGATCATATAGTTTCCTTGGCTAATCAGATTTTTAATTTTCGCCAATAGTGTCTTTAAGTTTCCAAGGGATGTTGGTCCCTTCTTTCAACATAGTGACCATAACTAATGAGTCTGATTCTACCTATATCTTGAGGTTTAAATTCTGGATGCACCATTCTAATCCTGTTAGCATGGTTTAGGCTTCTGCATGATTGTTTGATTGGTTATAGTATTCTTGGAATGCAATGATTATATGTCCTTACATTCTTTTTCCTTGTTGGATTCTATATATAATCCTGTTCCTATTTCTATTTTAACGCTTCCCCTCAAGCTAGTGCATACAAGTCATATGTTCCGAACTTGTTACAGATGTAACTAATAAAAGGATCAGTGAGCGAATTGGTGAAAGTATCTGCAATCTGAGTACTTGACTTCACAAATTTTGTAGCAATGTCTTCTAGAGTATCTTTTTTGATAAAGAGGCTGTCAATTTCAATGTGGTTTGTCTGCTTGTGAAATACCGGATTCATTCAATGCAATATATAGGGCTGCTTGATTATCACACACAAGTTCCATCTAATGGATTTCTCCAAATTTTAATTCCCGAGCAACTGGTTAACCCAACCTAGCACACAAGCTGCTACAGCCGTTGCTTTAGATTGTGCTTCTCATGCAAGCAGAGTCTGTTTCTTACTCTTCCGGGACATTAGATTACCTCCGATTAAAACACAATATCCAGATGTAGAGAGTCTATAAGAAGGGGATCTTGCCCAATCAACATCTATATATCCAGTGATTTGCTCTTGACTTCGGTCCTCGAAAAGCAGTCAAGATGCTTGGAGCTAACTTTATATATCGCAAAATGCCATGTGAAAAAGAAAGGAGAAAAATATTATTGAATTGTTTTCAAAATTATTACACTAAGCCCTATTTATAGATACCACATTATAGACATTATATAAAATCCTATTCCTATTTCTATATTAACAGTGAAAAGCTTTATTGCTATGCAAATGCTTAAGACCACAAATTTCGAAAGTCTCTGTACCATATAATCTCTTCCATATAAATTGGAATGGAGGAAGTATTATGTATGCAATTCTTTTCAAGTTTGGGCCTTTCTTTACCAAAGCATGTGCAGCACCTTAAGCCTAACAAACATGACATTTTTCTAGGCTTTTTACATTTGTATGCTAGACTTATCCTAGCTCACCTTTTTATTATAGCGGAAGAGAGGACATTATGCTGTGACGAGGAGTTAACAAGTCTGCATAGGGGACAATATGTGTTAAGTATTTTTGAGTAGAGTGCCCTGATTGTTTAATTTTTTTTTGCATCTGGAAAGCAATCTTACCGTTTCAACTGTCTAAAGATTTTGGAGGGTTAGCTTTCCTACTCCCAAATACCAATTTTCAAGAACACCATTTGATCTTGGAGCAGCGGTCCGACTGCCTATTTGTTTCTTTTTCGGACTCATCGTTAGGAGCGTTTTCCCTTTTAAGTACATGTCATGATGGAGGAGGAGGCGCTACTTCTCTATGCTATCATTGGTTGTATTGAGTTATATTTCTGTGTCACATGGTCGTGTAAACACTTCCCAAGTGGTTCATAAAGGTACTGGTCACCTCACCCGTTGCCTTAAGGTTTATATTAAATTAATCTTTCATAATTGTAGTTCTAGGACAATTGGTTTTCGTTTCCCTTCTCAGCTTAGATATAATCATACATAAGCAACAAGAGCTAGGAACTGCACACAGGTATGAAAACTTTAGAGACAAAAGTGTGCAACTGATGCTATTCAACAGGGCTGAGCTTCTTTCAGATCACCAACTATGTAGGAGTTGTGATATAAAATAGGAAAAAAAAAAGAAACAGAAATAACATGGGAGTGGTAGTCTAGTGGTTAGGGCCCTCCACCTTCAAACATGAGGTTTGGGGTTTGAGCCAGTTAGGGAGCAAAGTGGGAAAAGACCTATTGGAGTATCGTGCAACGTTTTTCTTTTTCTTTTTAAAGGAACAGGGTTGCCATATTTTTAAAATTAAATAAAATTGGGTCTTTAGGATATTTCTACAAGCACTTGATATGGAAAAACCGAATAGTTGTAAATTAACAATTCATATATCCAATCCATTCTGGATTGCGTTTTGATTATAACAGGAGTTGAAGTGGTTTGTTGCATTCTCTCTCTGTCTCTCTACCTTACCTTTTTGTTGTATTTTTTGAGGGGTTGGAAGAGGGTCGTTTTAGCAGCCTTTGGTGTACAGAAATCTGGTCGTGTGGGCTTACTTTCAGAATTTAATTAGTTTCCTTAAGTTGCGGAATTTGATGGCTCTTCAGCTTTAAATGCATTGCTTAAGCTTCACAGAGCCCGAGCCGTAGCCTATTTTAGGATTTCCTTGCCACAGGATGCAAAAATGTTGGCGGTGCAATGTCTCTCACTGATTTTATGTGGTTGTGAGATTCTCTATTGTTTCCCGAGTATTTACATGTTTACCCTGTTTGAAAAAAGCTAGCCTATCTTATAAACTTTGAAGATCTAAATGTGTGTAGCATGAAATACCACATAGGATAATTACATCCTATGCTGTTTAGACTCTTCAAAAATGTTGGTGGGTGCTTCGGATCCTCCAAAAGTACTGCACTTTTTGAGGATGATCCGACACGGGTGCTGCAACAGTTTTGAGAGTCTGAGCAACATAGATCACAACCTAGTATGGCATGGTTATGTTGCTGAAATTTCGGGGGTGTGTGGATTGTATTTTTTTTTTTTTTTTTAAAAATAAAAATTAAAAAGGTAGCTTATAAGCTAAAAGCTAAAATCTATAAGTTGGGAATACCCAACCTTTGGCTTTTAGCTTATTTTGTACTTTTTCAGCCTAAAAGAAAGTGCTTAAACACACTTTTTGTCTTTTCCAAACACCTCCAAAAATAAAATAGAGCTTAAAAACTTCGTAGTTAAAATATGTAAAATGCAACTTTTTAGATGGAGATCATGGCATCTATGTTCATACACTAATATACTACACACACGTGCGCGCGTGCGCATGCACACACAGACACTGGCACACACATATATTCGTGTGTGATCCATACACATACACCTACATTAATAGTCTTTTACATATCTGGACTCTTATGTTAATATATATTATGCACAACATTTTCAGCCTTTGGACGGTTCTATTAGCCATGCGGTTATTCCTTCGGATGGGGTTAGTGCTGCATCTCATCTCTTTGCCCTGATTGTAGAGTCTGAGCTAAGAGGTAATTCTCGATCTAATACAAATATAAATTCTTGATTTAAAGTTCTTATTGTCTTGGTCACTTTGTAACATGATCTCTTGTGTAGCTGCTTCTGCATCAGCCTTCAGTGATGACAATGAGGCTGATTATCTTCAGGCTTCTATTGCTGGTAGTTAAATATACTTCATGCATTAATTATTTTTAAGCTTCTTTTTTCGATTCCTCCTTTTTACTGTCTTACATTTCAATCGTGTTTGTACTTTGTTATCCTTTATATCTTAGCAGTTGTTTCCTTTTATCTTTTTCCCCTTTTTGTACTTATTTCTTATTCTGTCTTAGTTTTGTTTTTAGCCATGGATGAAAGATTAAGTTCGTATGCACTTATTGCTCGAGCAGCTATTAATGTTGCTGTTCCCTTATTGACAAGTCTCTTCTCTGAGAAATTTGCCCGTCTACAACAGGTACTTTGTTACTTTAACCTCTTGTTGTTTTGAGCTTCCGCTGTGTATGGTTATTCAGACTGTACATTCACCTAGCAAACTTCTCCCCTTTCTGAATTTATCTTTTCTACTTATTATCTTTTCATATTTTTGAACATCATTTAGGTTTTCTCAATTTCTTGGTTATTGGTACAAATCTTTGAGTTCCTTAAAAAATTGATATTTTTGAAATACGTACATGTCAAACTCAATCAACCTGCCACTTTTATCTTTCTTCTGGTAGTGATTTCACCATTATTGTATTGTCTATCTGCATTTTCTATCTCCAAACTTCTCCCTAGGAGATTCTTGCTCCATGTTCCCTTGGTGTTGTCTTTTCTGCTTTGACTTCCTGTGAGGCTTCTCTTTTCATGTTGGAAGAGTCAATTTTTGGAGCAAATGCATGTCCAGTATAATTATGTTTCTGATTTTTGCTAGTTCAGTTATTCTTCATACAGGGAATGCAAAAAATAAAAAAATAAAAATAAAAAAACACAGGGAATGCTGACTTACCGAACTTTTTCCTTTTATGTAATTATTTGTTGACTTGTAGGCAATGTTTTCAGGATGTATTGAGCACCTCATTTTTCACATTTCCCCCTTTTATCTATTTGTTTTATTAATATGTGGATTACACTGGTTATGTTCTTGTATTTGTTTTATTAATAGACTCCCTCCCTCCCAATTTATGTGATGTTGTTTGACTCAGAGGCGGAGCCAGGATTTCAACGAAGGGGGTTCCATATTCAAAGGAAACTTAGGATTTCAACTAAGGGGGTATTCAAAGAAAACTTAGTCAAAGGGGGCTCAACACCTACTGTAACCACATAAAAAATAATTTTAATCATGTATAATAGTATATTTTTCCGTCGAAGGCTTCGCCCCTGGTTTGACTTGGCACGGAGTTATAGAAAGGAAGAAAAACTTTTGAAATTTGTGGTCTAAAATAAGTCAGATGTTTGTGTTTGTGGGGTTGTAAATCATTTCATTAAAGGTTAAATGGGTATTTTAAAGTTAACATTGTTACTAAATAGAGAAATGTGTCATTCTTTTTGGGACTGACTAAAAAGGAAAGTGTGTCACATGAATTGGGACAAGAGGGAGTAACAATTTTTGAAATCCCTTCCCTTGTACAGTCTTACATGTCTGCTAATTATATTTATATGTCCACCGTACATGTGTGTATAAATTGCTGTCTGTAAGCCACAGTTTTCTTGTCATGTGTAGGGCAGAGGCTTTACTGATCCAACTCAAACTTTGGAGGAGCTCTACTCACTTTTGTTAATAACTGGGCATGTTCTCGCTGATGAAGGACGGGGTGAAACACCATTGGTAATGAAAATCCCTTTTTATGCTGGTGAAATTTTTTGTAGAGATTTTTATGCTGGGGATTCTGGAAATCCCTTGAAACAGTATTACTGATTGCATTAATGCAATTCATGATCATTAGGCAAATATAATAAGGGGATCACTGATTTGTGCGCATTTATGGGCTTATATTCTCTTTTCCAGTATAAATATAGACATGCATGGCTTGCATCTGCTTTCGCTACATTAATATTTTCTATGTTTTCTATGTGTTTGTGGTTGTCAACACAATTCTTTGAAATACACTATTTTATTTTCTCTTGTGATTCCATTTCCCATAGTTCTGTAAATGAGTCGAAGTCCTGTTATTTCTCATTAGGTGCCTGATGCTATACACTCCCAATTTATGGATGTTATGGAGATGGACAAGCATCCAGTTGTCATAATTTGTGGGTAATTTTCTGACTTCTGTAGATAGTTCAAAAAGTAAGACTATGTAACCATTCTGTATCACTATTGACATGTTGCCAATAGCATAATGTATCACTTCAGTTTATCTGTCTTGAAAGGCTCCCATATTGCTTAACATGCAAAGTATCAACCTTTTTTTTTATGGTGGTGTTTGAGCCCGCTAGCACGCTCTTCGACTAATTCCACACTGTATCTGCTATCTCCTAGTGATACGAGCCAAATGACCATCATAGCTTTTGATGACATCATTCGAGGCCGTTACATAAAGGCTCAAGCCTTGGTCCTCTCGAGGACCCGTTTTGAGCACACCATAGAGCAATTCCATGTATGGAAGTTTGCTTGGGGGCTTGCCTTGATGTCTACCCGAGAGTTCCAAGTGATGAGGATTGATCGGGGAAGCCAAACTTTACAAAGCTTCATCGCTTCACATGGGCCGCCAAACTTGGACAAAATTGGTCATTTATGTTGGGCTTATTCCCATCTCACTCCACTTGGTTTATGGGCCATTTTTGGGCCCATTGTAATAGCTTAGCTTAAGACTATAAGTAGATATCCCTAGGTTATTTTCTTCCCTAGCTTATCTATGATAATGAATGAACATTACTCTTGAAAGAGTGTTGGTAAAACTTGAGTTGATTGTTTGCTTAGAAATGGGTGTTTTGAGGGTATTGAATCCCTCTTGGGCGACGTAAGAAATTGGTGTTCAATTTTATGAGTTTTAGGGGTCTTCGAGTTTGATACACTCATTGGTTCTTAATTCCTTGTAGTTTCTTATGTCACTGGTAAAGTTACTGTGACCCGGAGGTCATGGGTTCAAGCCTTGGAAACAGCCTCTGGCAGAAATGCAAGATAAGGCTGCGTACGATACACCCTTGTGGTGGGGTCCTTCTCGGACACTGTGCATAGCGGTAGCTTTAGTGCACCGGACTGCTCTTTTTTTAGATTTCATATTTTGTAGCTAGATCCATATCATTTGGTATTAGATCTGAGCTTGATTTCATACTTACGAAGTCAATCTTGGGTTTGTTATCTTGAAAATCTACAAAAAAAGAAGTGTCAAAATTGACAATTAAAAAAAACCGTAGTATTCCCGTTTTACCCCTAGGCCGAAACTTTAGGTCTTAGATTTTTGTGTCTTTTGGTGTTTCTAGTGTTAGATCATTGTTCTCTAACACTAAGTGAGTCTAGATCTCGAATTTGAGCTTATTTCGGGTTGATTTGAGTCATCCACCATTGTTGAGCTTGAGTTAAAGAAACTTGAAGGTGGGTTTCTCAAATTTGGAAGGTTTTTGTTGAGATTTGGGCTTGAACGTGTGTTGGTTGTGTTTGGGAGTTCAATGTGAGCTTGGAGAATCAAAAATCATCAAATTCTGAGGTCATTTGCTTAGGGTTCAAGTTTGAATGTTCTTGGTGTTCTTCATCATCTTCATATATTGTTGAAGAAGAACATTAAAAGAAATGGTTGTTTGATCCAAAAAGGAGGTAAGAGAAGGTTTGGAACTTCTTGTCTCAAAGAATATTCCAAGTCTTTCAAAGAAAGAATGAAGCAAAAGGCATCAAAAAGGGTCAATATTCTTAAAGAAAACAAAGGAAAGTAGGGGGGCGGGGTGGCACAAGAAAATTCAAACTCTTTTGAGCTTGAAGTCAACCAACATTCATCGAGCCAACCACGTCATCAACCGTCCAAATACCCTAAGCTCAAATTTAGATTCTTAGTTTCTTTTCTTTGATTCTTAGGTTTCTTTTCTTAATTCTAATGCTAATTAGCATCTAGTAATCACCTACTTAGTTGTGAGTTGGCTTTGAATCCGTTTCTTTCGTGTCTTTTTTCTTTGTGTGCTTTTCTTGTTTTCAATTCGTTGTAGCTTCTTGGTTTAAGTTCGTACGAGATTTATTTGAGTCCCTCAAACGAAAATCCATTCCGCGCAAGAGTAGATATCATCCCTCAACATCTCACGGATTATAAGCCAACATTCAACACTTGTGAAATCAAGTGTGAGGCAAGTAAGGTGTGTAGAGTTGTGAGGATACTCTCTTTTTGTGCTAACGTGTATGCTATTTTATAGGTGTCTTTTTTTTTCTTAGGTACCATGGACAAAAACGCTGCTAATGCTATCTTGGCCTCTATTGAAGCTATCTACTGAAAAGTTGAAAGGCTACACACGGAGTTGGTGTCGTTCAAAGGAGTTGCAACCCAAATGCCCCAACCTACACCAAACCCAATTCCTCTATTCCAAGCTCCACTTAACTGAATGCCTCAACCTCCACCAAATCCAATTTCCCCATTCCAAGCTCCACTCGACCAAAACCTACCCATCCATGTAGAGAAAGACGGTAGGAAAGAACAACAAGATTCCCCAACTCATGGACCAAACATGACGATCCTAGAAGGGGAAGGTTAGCAATTGGAGTTAGATTGAAGTCTCTCTTATTCATTGAGGCACATAGTGTGGGAGCCTTTGAAAGAGGAGATTTATCAAAGAAAAATCCTTTGTTATACAAGGTTTGAGATAATGGAGAATATATGTTCCTTGGCCATTAAGGGGAGAAAAGCATTAATGCCGTATCTTGTACCCTTGTTAATCTCTTGGAACTTCCTACTCAAGGGCATCCCAAGCCTTACAAACTCCAATAGAACAATAAGGTTGATACTAGGTAAAATGCTGCAAATTTCTTGTTACCCAGTAACCATGTACTAGCATTTACTAGCATTTTACGAACACATGCTTTATGATTTATCGGAGTTCTTGGCTAAGAATTTCAACTTTGGGAAGAGTGATGGAGAGATGAATCAAGGGAGAAGACTTGACCAACTCCCTTGTGATGAGAGCTTCCCAAAGGAGCAAGTGAGCTGCCATGATACACACCAAGGTAAAGGCCGTACCTCATGTTAGCTACAAGGTAACAATGCTATCATGTTAGCTACAAGGTAACAATGCTATCTCCTACACTCCTACAAACTTAGAATGTTGTGATGTGGCTGTATGTGGCTAGTAACAGCCAAGTGGATGTAGTTGGTCGTCTGCTTAGAGGAGAATTGCGTTAGTCTTCCCTTTGTGATACTCTTGGTATTGCTAGATTGCATGAAGATCAAATTCTTGTTGTAAGCATGCAAGCACTAGTTGATCCTATAGATGACGAAATTGATTCTTATCGTAAGAATGATTTATGTCCACCTAGTGCTAGCACTTGTAACTTGAATAAGGTCCCATTGCCAAGTGATGAAAGTATTCACACACTAGTTGACCCTCGGGAAAACCAAGGTGAATCTATGTTGGCATGTGAATGGCCAACAACTAGTGGTGTATAATGATCAACTTACTCATGAATGTAGTCCACTACTTGAGCATGTGTATGGTGTGTATGGTGTGTTTGATGAGTCTTAAGTTAGTGATGATGTTGATAGAGTTGATCATGAGAATGGGGATGATTCTTTGAGCATATTGTGAGATGAAGGACTTAATGATAGTTTTGCTCAAAGATTTCATATGGATGAAAATGTTGTGAAGCATGACATATGTCTTTGTGAGAGTGAACTTTTATGCTTAAACTCCTTACCTTTGAAAAGTGAACCTCTCTCAAAGCAAGATGTCTTGTGTTAAAAGTGAGATCACTCCTTGCATGACACCTAGTGAAGTGCAAGATGGTGTGTTTAAAAGTAAAGGTGGTATGCTTATGATTCACATGATATCCTATTTCTTGAAATCCATTAAGGATATAGGATTAAGTGAAGATTATGCTAGCCATCCAATTCTTGATAGTGATCTCATACTTGTGGAAATGAATGATCAATTGGGTTATGAAGACTTTGACTCGGTTGAATGTTTAAGAAACCCAATTAATGATTGTTCTTCGAAAAATGATCTTGATTGTGATCCTTTGTATGACACCCCATCTTTGTTTGGTAAATATGGGGATGAATTGCTTGACCCTTATGACAACTTGAGTTGTGATCCCTTTGATGTTAATGGTGGTTTGTGTCTACTTGAGGATTGCTCCTTTGAAAGAGAAGGTGGTGTTTGTTTAGAAATTCCATTTACTTCTTCCTTGTGTGTTTCCTAGGTTGAGCATACTTATGGAAATGATTTTGAAACTATTAGTGAGTACATGCCTGGGGACACCATAGTTGAAGTTTTGTGTCACACTTTTCTCTACTCTCCTTTTGCTCATAATATTGTCAATGGTAGTATAGAGGCTATGCCTAATTTTGGGGATGGCACCATAGGGGAAAGAAAGAATAGCCGTGACCTATGTCCTTGGCTACTTCTCCCATTTGACCCCGGTGGCCTATTGGGATGTGGAAATCTCTACACATCCAACTTGATGCTTGGTTCAGACGATAAGCAAGGTTTGATTGTAAATGTTGGTATCCTTCCCTATGCCTAGATCTGTGAAGGATACGTTATCTTGCTGGAAACTTGGAAGAAGTAGAAGAAAGTGCAAAGCTTGGAATGTTGTCTCTTTAGCTTTGATGTGGATCGTTTATAGTGAAAGAAATAGGAGGGCTTTTGAAGGGGTAGAATTGTCTTTTGGCAGCTGAGGAGTAGCCTCTGGCCCCTTATTTATTTGGTGCACCCATTTAGTGCGTCATGTTGTAGGTTCTTTACTTTTTGGTATACTTCTTGTATACGATCGTTTTTGGCCCTGTGATTAATGAAACTATTTACCTGATCTAAAAAATTAGGGCAAAGCTCTGTACAAGTGTAACACTAGTAGTTTTTTGATGTATCTCATCTTTAAAATTTTCAATTGGGGCATATGGTTCCAAATGATTGGGCAGGAAATCTAATAGTTCATCTTTTGATACAAGCTAAATTAGCGCCAACCTTTTTAGACCATAATTCAAGGTCAATGCAAGGGGATCCAAACCATGATCATCTTGAGGACACAAGGACGTGTATGGAGGACCCTTTGGCATGCAATCTTAAGGAGTGTTGGTGCAATCCGAACTTTCTCAAGCAACTGCACAAGAAGCCAAGCCAATAAGTTAGTAGAATTGTCCTTAGATCACTACTTTGGAAGCTTTGTAACTGCATGGAGAACGAGAACGAGCTTGAAGCATTGGAAGGAGCTCGTAGACGAACAATATCACGTTTGGAAGGTATCTTGGAGCATAGAAGAACTAACCAAGCAAAGGAGGGGCCAAAGGACATTCTGTCAACTTTGGTGACACCAAGATGCATCGCCAATACCATTGTCATGTCGCCAATTATTCCACCCCATCGCCAAACGTGGCAGCTTCCTTGTTGGGTCACTTTTGGACCCATTTGTAATAAGGCCTAGCCTAGACTATAAATAGCTCGTGTTTCATTTCCTTAGGTAGATTTTTATGACTATTGATATTGTGAGACTCTTGAAGGAGTGAGTGCTGGAAAAACCGATGTTGATTATTGCGTAGAAACGGTGGTTGTAAGGGAGTTTCGATTCCCTCGTGGTCATTCTAAGGGATAGGTGTTTGTTGATAATCTTAAGGAAGGTCGTTGAATCCGAAATATCCTTCAGTTGTCCTTTTTCTTATCTTCTTGTGCATATCTTTTTATCTTTTTATTTTCCACATTTCAATTCTATCATTTATCATTTATTTTGTTTTATTTTTGCCTTTCGTATTTTTGGTTTGAATCATCTGGTATCAGAGCTGAGCTTAGGATCGTTCCGACTATTCTAGTCTTGGGTTTTGTTGTCATGAAAATAATTTTTTTTTTTTAAAATCCCATAAATTTTGATTTTTGAGTCTTTGAGTTTTCAGCTAGATCCGAGAAACTAGCTTGATTGGGTTTGATTGGAAAGATCTACTTTTTGTTGGAGGTGAAGAACTTGAAAACTCATCAAGTGGGTTTGTAGATCTAGGTTAAATTAGAGGCTCTTGAGTATTGGGGTTTGTTCTCCTTCTCATTTGGAGTTCAAATCTGAAATGTCCTTAAAGGAGTAAAAATCCATTGTGGTTTTGATTTGGGTGTTCTTCATGTTCATGGTGTTTTTCTTGGCTTGAAGAAAATTGTCAATTGGTTTTTAGATCTGAAAATTTTGGTTTGGAATTTGAGGTTTAAAGTTGTTGGAGATTGTTACCCATGATGAGGAGAGCTTAGATCTCAAATCGTCGAATTCTGCGTTGAAATGAAGTTATAAATTTTGAAATTCTTGTTGTTCTTGGGTGTTCTTCATATTCTTCATCTCTTGAAAAGTGTTTGGGTGTTGGTACAAAAGGGAATCCAAAAGTGGAAAAAAGACAAAAAAAGAGGTACAAAAGGACAAGACAACAGAGAGTTCAATTCTTGGAAGCTTCTTCAGCTGAATGTTTGGGCTTGACTTACTGCCCATTTTCGCGCACCAAAAGCGCTCAGCCAAAGTGTTTGGCTCAACAAAAAAGTGCCAAGAGCATCGCCAATCGCCACCTCCAAGTTCCGTACAATTCTGCGCAGCAGAAAACAAATTTGACGATGCAAAAGTGATTTTTGCTATGTAATTCGGCGATGCAAGCCAAGTTTGGTGATGGTAATACAATTTTGGCTTTGGGAAAAGCAGTTTTGGTGAAAGAAATTTGAGTTTTGGAGATCCCATGCCCTTTTTACCCCCAATCTTAGGTTTTTAACTTCTAGTTTCATTTCTTTGATTCCTAATCTCTTTTCTTGATTATTAAAACAAATTTCCAACTAGTAATTATCCTACTTAGTTGTTGATTAGTTCTTGAGTCCTTTTCTTTGTTAGTCTTTTTTCTTTTGAGGTTTTCTAGTTTTATTTCGTAGTTATTTGGTGAAAGTTTGTTAGCTTGTAATTGAGTCATTCGACTTTCTTGAAACAAGAATCCGCTTCAGCCAAGAGTAGCGATCGATACCTTGTGTACCTCCAAAGTATAAGCAATCTTCAGCACCAGCCGATCCAATTGTGACGCATACAAAGGTGAGAAACTTATGAGTGTTGGTGTGGAGCTTTTACTACTGAAATTTTTGCTCGTTTTGTATGTACATAGAGTTATAAGGAAATTTGTAGTCGGTAGCCTCGAATACATATGACTACGACAGAGGAGACTATGATTGTGGTGATGAAGGCTATGACTATGATGAAGATGGTGATTATGGAGGCTATGAATATAGCCATGATCAAGAGCCATGGGAATGAAGGCTAATATTTCGGAGAAGAATATGAGGCAAATGGTGACTCTAGTTCTTATGGTGAATATGGAGAGGATGAAGAGCCTTGCGATGGTTTTTATGTTGACAATGGAGCATGTGGGGAGTGGGGATGAAGAAGATGTGAGGTATAGTCCTTTCTCCTATGCACCTTATAAGAATCATGGTGGGAATGTACATGAGGCTTGTAAAGATTCGTATTCCTCATCTTGTGGCACTTCTTATCAAAGTTGAATTGGTGCGAGTGGTTACTCTACTTTGAGTAGAAGTCATCCAATGAGAAGTTTTGACTATGCATCTCGAATGTCTAGGGATACTGCATCTTACCCTTCTTCTTCTTGTTCTAGTGCTCAAACATTGAGGAATAGTAACCAAGGTGGATATGAAGGGTATAGTATAAGTCGTGATCTCCCTAGAGCACCTCTCCCTATCTTTGAAGGAGAACATGATCCCAAGGCTTATCTTGATTGGGAATGGCAATGTGAAAGGTTTTTCAAGGCCTATAATATAAGCGAAGTCGAACAAGCCACATATGCCATGAAACACATTCAACGTCAAGCACTAAGATGGTGGGAACTTGCAAAAGAATCCACTAAAACATGGAGTGCCTTGAAGAGGTTCAGGAAGTCCTATGTGCCGAAAGAATACATGAAGCTTTACAATGTTAATCCGAGAAGACAAGTTGGCACTAGAAAGATAGATATTTGTTAAGTTCCGGGATACATTCCTGTTCTCGATGATTGGTGCTATGTGAACTGCATCACTCCGTTTACGGTCGACTATTTGGGGATACCTTGAATGTCGAAACATTTTCCATATTTCTTGGAAGGCCATAGAGCTTTCGAGAGTGAAGGTTTTCTTTACCCGAAAATAGGTACTATGAGGAGGTTTGGTGTGATATATTTTCTTTGGACTTTGGACACTTATGCTTGGGTGCCAATTGGTTTGCAAGGCATGGTGTTCCAAATGAGGAAAATTTGCCCAAGATTGCTATGGACAAATGGTGAAATCATCTCTTCCTACCTACCCTTCCTAAACCTCAAGGAAATGTGACCACTTACTCCAAGTCCCTTGATGATGAGAGGAAACAGATCGAGAGGAGTGAGGGAGTGCTAAGTGGTAACCCAAGAGTGGAAAAAGAAGAGGTTGTGAGGAGTGAAGTGAAGGGCTTAGCACAAACCAAATCTATTTTTATTTGTTCGTCTGTTAGTAGGAACACTTATGCAGGTACTGATGTTGCAAATGGAGGAGGAATACAAGCTTCAAGCATAGGGTCTAATCAAAAAGTTCGAGAGATTAAGATGGACCTATGCATCAAACAATACAAAGAGTATTCCAATACTTTGAAAGGAATCTTGTATCAAAATAAATAGGAACTTCTTATGAACTTGAAGTAACAAAGCTAGCTCTTGCACTTTTGGTAAATGTGAAAAATCATTGTGTGGCTATTAGCCAATTGAGTGTGAATAATAGCTTGTCTACATGTGATCTTAATGATTCTTTGCCTTGTGTTGATAATGTACATGTTGAGAGTGTGGATACACTAGTGTTGAGAGTGTGGATACACTAGTTGATCCTATTGATGACCAAATTGACTCTTCTTGTAAGATCAATTTGAGTTCACCTAGTGTTGAATCCTTCATGTTGAATGATCGTACATTATTTTGTAAAAAATGGTGTTGATCAACTTGCTTATTAATCTAGTTCACTACTTGAGGATGTTTGTGATGTGGTTAGTGAACCTCACGTTAGTGATGATGTTGATAATGTAGATTATTTGAATAGGAGTGACCCTTTGAGCATGCATTTGAATGAAAGTCCTATTACTTGCTTGGCTCATAGAAATGATCATGTGTTTGAAATTTCTTCAAAATTTAATAATTGTCTTCTTGAGAGTGAACTTACATGTTCCAATTCTTCTTCTTGGATTGATCCCTCTCCCTTTTAAGTACAATTTCTTATTTAAGGATGATGAAATCACTCCTAGTGAATTACCTAGTGGTGTGGATTATGTTAATGATGTAGCTCTTCTTGAGGGCTATACTCCATATAACAACCCACTATGGTGTGACAACACTCCTCCTAAAGATGGATATCTCTTCCTGGAAACTTGGAAAATGAGTCTTATGGGAAAGGATTGTGAAGATTTGGAAGGTGATCTTTGTGTCCTAATTATTTCTTCTTTGAGTGTTCCAATTCTTGAGCATACCTTTGATAATGTTCCTGGGCATAATAGTGAGCATGTTCTTGAGGACACCTTAGAGGAAATCAATTTTCGTGACACCTTTCTTTACTCTCTGCTTGCCTTTAACAATTCTTATGCTTGTGTGGAGAGTGTATCTTTTTGTGTTGGTGGTGCCTTTTAGGGAAAAAGAGTGTTGTTTAGACCTATGTCTATGGCCTCTCTATCCCTTTGACCCTGGTGACCAATTAGAATGTGGCGGTTATAAGACACCCCACTTGGTGCTTAGTCAAGATGACAAGCAAGGTTTAGATGGAGTTGTTGGTACTATTCCCTCCACTTGATGGAACGAAGTTGTGTAAGGGAAAGATCTGCAACAAAGATGGGTGTTCAAAGATGAGTGTTCTTTAAAGAAGGGAGCAATGAAAAGGCCCAAGAGAATTCACCATTGTGTGTTCCCACTCATGATCAAGGCCTTATTGCTTGTAGGTCATGGAGTGAGTCGTCTTTTGAAAACACTTTGGATGAATTCCATTTATATGATACCTTTCTTTATTACTTTTTTGCATATGATGTTATTCTTGTTTAGAAGGGAAAGGGTAATATGTGCTTAAATGCTTTGATTTCATCCTTGTCTGTATCTGTGTTTAGGGAAGCGTGATGCGGAAAAAAAACGACAAGGCTTCGCATCACACATTATGCGATCTGTGATGTGATGCGACCACATCATTGAAGTGAAGCGCAATTTAATAGAAAAAAAGGACCTAATAGAGCATTCTTATAACTGAAAAGACCACGACAACGATATCATCAGTAATAAAGGCAATATATATAAGCAAAAGTTTAAATGAAACACCAAGATCACTGAAACACCTATTTTAAGAAACAAAACAGTTCAACAAAGCAAACAAACCCAAAGAAAAAGAAGAAAAATCAAATTTAAATTAATAATGTTTAAATCTAAAGCATTTCTAGTTCATTAAGGTTGTCCAAATCTTCTATTCCTTCAGTATCACCGTAATGCTCATCATCTTTAACTTACTCATCTTCCTCATCTCCAGTTGAAGTAGCATCTTCTCCTTATTGTATAAGTTGGAAGTACTACCCCTTAAACCTTATTGACACTCATCAACTCCACTTGCCGCAGCAACACCCCAAGTAAAATCAGTATCTCCATAAAAAATTGATTCATCTTTAACATTCTCAATTCCAATTAGCCCTTCATTGGCATCATCAATGTTGTCCAAGCTAATTGGATTAAATCCATTATAAGTGTTATAACGACACATCAATGTTCTGTTGTACTTTATGAACACCAAGTCACTAAGGCACTTTAGAGTTAGTCTATTCCTCTTTTTGGTATGGATCTACAAATAAATATTTGCAAGCATTAAGTCAAGACATTTGAGATATAACATACGTATCTCAATATACTAAAGCTTTTCTTTAACTCTTATGTGTTCGAACACGCTCCAATTTCTTTCACACCCAGATGCGTACAACTTAGACCCAAAATTTTGATGACGAACTCTTGTAACTTTGGAGTTTTTGAACCATAAAGCCTTCACCATGCAACTATTCAAAGTAAAGTAATTATTCAAAATTAGCAACTATAAAGAAATAACTTAAAGTGTTAATTTAATTGAAACATAGGAGTCATTCACCTGGTTAATTCTAGTCTTTTTGTCTTATGGCGACTGGTATTCCAGAAAGTCCCTCAACATTTTGGTAAGAACTAATCTGATCGGTTATTTTATCTTGCATATCATCATCATCAACCATCTTTGGAATGCATGCATGGAATCCCATCATCAAAATGTTATTCAATAAATCATCCTTATGATTATAATAGAGTGATGGGTTCAAGATATTACTAGTTGCATGCAACAGTTTGTGGAGTTGATCAGTCCACTTTTTATCAATGATCTCAAAAACCTTTACATATTTGTGCTCCACAATAAATATTTTTTAGTAGCCCCTTTAGTCTCACTCATCGCTTCATAAATGCAACCCATTGATGGTTTTGCTTCACCATCTACCAAACGAAGAACTGTAACCAATGGACCACATACTTTAAGAGCATAAGCAACATTGTTCCAAAAATAGAATGCAAACATTATTCGTGCAACTTCTTGTCCTAACTCTTGTTTATCAAATTTACTATTATTCCATTCTTTTGAAATGAACATGATTCTCAAATTTGACTTTTGCTTGAACATTCTCTACAAGGTCTTGCCAGGTTTCACCAAGTTTCTTTGATTTTTGAATTTCTCATCATAATCAACAACAAAGGCCTTTGAACAATGTAAGAATGCACTTTATCCGCCTTTGTGAAAACACTTTGAAAAGGTCTTTGCTTGAAAATATCCCTGAATAACAAAATCACACAATAGGCTACACATGGAGATAACATTTCAAGTTTTAGGTCTCTTTTTTTTGCTTAACATACCCTTTAATTCCTTTTCTCACAGCATTCGGACACTTCTTCTATTGCTGCACATCACTAGAATTACCAGTAAGATGTTGTTTATGGAGAAAAGCTTCGCCATTAAACGTTAAGCCCAAAAAAAACACATGTAACTTTGTTGCTATTGGTCTCACTTGCTCTTTTACCATATTTCCAAGTCGGATCAGACATTTTAAATTGTTGTAAGCATAAGAAACAAATCAAACAAAAATCACAACAAAAAGAAAGAGAAACAAACAACAACAGAAAACAGAGGGAAAAATTGAAGAAAATAGAGAAAAAGAACAAGGAAGAAGAAAGCAGATAAACAGAGCATCTGTAAAAAAAACCATAGAGCAAAACAGTAAAGAAGAAGAAGAGGAGCAGAAATGAAAAAAAGAAAGAAAAAGAACAAACAAAAACAACGCAACAAAACAGAGAAGGAAGAAGAAGAAAAACTACCTTAACAAAGCAGCAGCAAAACAGAGCATGAGCAACAGGGATGTTGCAGCTTCAGTGAAGAAGAAGAGAAGTCGCAGCTGTTGCTTCAGTGATGTTACTTAAAAGGGCAGCTCGGTGCACTAAAGCTACCATTATGCGCGGTGTTCAGGGAAGGGTCCCACCACAAGGGTGTATCGTACGCAGCCTTACCTTGCATTTCTGCCAGAGACTGTTTCCAAGGCTTGAACCCATGACCTCCTGGTCACATGGCAACAACTTTACCAGCTACTCCAAGGCTCCTCTTCAACTTCAGTGATGTTGCTAACCCTAAAAAATCGTACTAGCGATGTTGCATTTTTTTTTACACTTAAAAATTACTCGACTCGTTTTTTTTTAATTTAACATGGCCCTACAAATGAAAACAACAAGACGTGAGCACCTCGGGTCGCATCAGCAGCAACAGAGGGTTATGCGCCCGATTCAGTCAGATTGCGTCGCATCAATAACTCGAAGCGTCACTGCCTCGCATTGCATCAAATCGACACATTATGCGCTAATGCGAGCGCATCAGAGAACGAGCAACAGAGGGTTATGCGCCCGATTCAGTTAGATTGCGTCGCATCAATAACTCGAAGCGTCAAAGCCTCGCATCGCATCACATCGACACATTATGCGCTAATGCGAGCGCATCAGAGAATGCTGGTCTGTATTGTGTACTAAATCTCTTGAGCCAAGTGGCATTCTTGGAAATACCTTGGATGAGATTCCTATGCATGATTCCTTTCTATACCACCTCTTTGCCTATGATGATATCCATGCTCATTTTGGAGTTGTTTTCTTTAGAGGTAGTAAGCCCTTTGATTGGTCCACGTGTTTGAGTGAAAATGCAATGTGGATCGTTCACATCTTAGACTCCGCGCAACTCTTGTGGATTTTTGAACCATTGGTGGCACCGCTTTTGGTTATGGTCTCTTGGGGAAGTAATGAACAATTGTGTCTTAAGACTCCTAAAATGAATATGGTCTTACCTTTTTGATTTGTTGCTGCCATTATGGCCTTTGTGGTTTCTTTACTTCTTAGTATTCCCCATAGCGGGTTCCTTTGCAACTTTTTCATTGAGTTTTTCATGTTAAACGCAAAGGACCCTTGGTTATATATTAAGTGTGTGCAACCTTGGCATGATGATAGGATTGGTTTTGCTAATACTAACCCTCATGCCTTGAGGATAATGTTGTTGCTTGTTTTCCCTATAGTTTTACTAGGTTTGAATTTGAGGTCGAATCTTTTTCAAAAAGGGGAGGATGATACAAGCCAAATTAGCGCCAATCTTTTTGGACCTATAATTCAAGGTCAATGCTAGGGGATCCACGCCAATCTTTTTGGACCTATAATTCAAGGTCAATGCTAGGGGATCCAAACCATGATCATCATGATGACACAAGAGGATGTATATGGAGGACCCTTTAGCATGCAATCTTAAGGAGTGTTGGTGTAATCCGAGCTGCCTCAAGCAACTACATAAGAAACCAAGCCAATAAGTTTGTATAATTGTCCTCAAATCACTACTTTGGAAGCTTGGAAAATGCATAGAGTAGGAGCTTCTAATCGGACAACATTGCATTTGGAAGGTGGCTTGGAGCATTGAAGGACCAACCAAGCGAAGGAAGGGCCAAAGGACATTGTGTCCAGTTTGGCAACACCAAGATGCATCGCCAATACCATTGGCGTGTCGCCAATTATCCCACCCCATTGCCAAATGTGGCAGTTTCTTTGTCGGGTCACTTTTGGGCTCATTTGTAATATGGCCTAGCCTAGACTATAAATAGCTTGTCTTTCATTTCCTTAGCTAGATTTTTATGACTATTGATATTGTGAGACTCTTGAAAGAGTGTGAGTGCTTGGTAAAGCCTATGTTGATTATTGCTTAGAAACGGTGGTTGCAAGGGAGTTTCGATTCCCTCGTGGTCATTCTAAGAGATAGGTGTTTGATGATAATCTTAAGGAAGGGTTGTTGGATTCAAAATATCCTTCGGTTGTCCTTTTTCTTATCTTCTTGTGTCTATCTTTCTATCTATCTCTATCCTTCTTTTTTCCGCATTCAATTCTATCGCTTATCATTTTTTTTTTATGTTATTTTTGCCTTCCGTATTTACCTACTGAATTCATTATCAGCCATGCAATGAGGACTTGTGGTCCCCGTGTGTTCTATCTTCTCTTTATTTTTAATATTTCCCTATTATGTATTCAACTTCCTTTACTTGTCTTCTTTTGTCTGGTGCAGATCAATAATAAAATTTGCTGAGCAGAGTTTAAATCCAGAGATGAGAGCGTCGTTCTTTAGTCCCAGGCTAATGGAGGTAGTTCGTCAAAATTTCTGCTCTATTTTGATCATCATGATGAATAATTCTGTCATCTGCAATGCACCTTTAATAGCTCAGCATTCTCCATCAAATCATGTTTTGACAGACCCTCCCGCAACCCTCAAATGTGTGTGAAGTATCATTTTCTGTAAACACCATAGGACTATTTTCATGAAATTATGCAATGCTTAAATCCCTGTCCCTCCATATTGATTATCCACATGCCCCCCCCCCCCCCCCCCCCCCCCCC
>NC_061114.1:111150097-111157601 GCF_002878395.1 Capsicum annuum
TTTTTAAACTCACATGGCAGTCAACTCCCACACTAACTTCTTCACTGTTACCTACTCTATATTCTGCATTTGAATTGAAAAGAAGAGACAATAGAGGTTGTATGTTTCTTCTTTTTTTTGGGTGAAAGTAGATTCTCATAAGGTTCTCACACCAGGAGAATGTAAACATTGACTTTAAGCTTATGTTTTCCATTCAAGTCTTTCACATATAGCTTTTAATTTTTTTGAGGTATTACTGGTAATGTAACATTAAAAAGTGTCACTAGGTTGGTGAAGTATTTTTCTTGATTGCAATAAAATAAATTAAGCAAAGTCTTGGGAAGTGATGGTAAGAACCACAATCCCATAATAATTCCTTCGAAGGGTTGTTTGGTTGATGATTTAGTTTTAAAGGATATTAATGCATGGAAAGGACAGTATTAATGCATGGATTCTTATACGGTGAATAATAATACGAGGATTGTTATATAGATAATAAATAATGCATGAATTATTATACTATGAATAAATTATAAGGGACTTATTATTTAGGGTCATGTATTGCTAATGCACGTGTGACTTTTTCCACCTTCTATACGATATAAATAATACATACTGTTGGAATAGGAGTAGGAACGTGAATAGTGTATAGAATTTGGAATGTAGTGTCTATAAATAGGGTCTCAACGTAATAATGTAAATACACAATTCAATAATATTCCTATCTTATATTTCTCACATGGTATCCGAGCGAAGATAAAACAGATGTTCATCTTGGAGGGTTCAGTTCTAGCTGCAACATATTTGACAACAATGAAGATTTTTGTTTGAGAAATTTTATCCGAGTGCTACCCTGTGTAGAGACAAATTTGATGGAAGAGATTTGGAGATGGTGATTTGATACGGGAATTCCTAGCTCGAGACCTTTCACACGAAGCCAAGCACGTGAGTTGCAACGACTCCAAGCCTTGTTCACATTCTTGGCCATGTGTGAGGCCCTTGTGAGCCCATCTAAGGGCCTATATTTAATAAAATGTAAAGAGGCCCACCAAGACACCCCAAACCCACCCACTTAAATGCCAAGGGTAATTTGGTCTTTGTCCCTCCGTTCTAAGTGACTATATAAGCCATGTAATAGGGCTAGTCTTGCTTTAGTTCATTCCTATTATTCAAGAAACAAAGACTTGTAAATTTTTGACTTCTCTTTCTCATCATTTGGTGAGGCCAAAACCAAATTCTCATTAGTAAAGTGATACTAGTGTTGTATCTTGGCTAGAAACTAGGTTCTTGAGGTTCTTTGAGTTCCTCTTGGTCCAAGTAAGAACTTGGTATTGATATTTATTAGTCTTAGGGTCCTTTCTCTTGTTAGGGTTCTTAGAATAATGAATATTATGTGTTAAGTTTCTATCTCTTTCTTTGTAAATCTTGTTAACATTGTGTTGTTGAATATAAAAGTCTAGTGAAGCCGTGTGGGGCTCTTTTGATTCACTAACAATATTGTCTTTGTTGTTCTTGTTGTTAAACTCACTTTTCTAGTTCAAACAAGTGTTGCAAGCCTAGTGAAGCCGTGTGTGGCCATTTTCGATTCATTAGCACTTTGTTGTTCATCTTTTTGTTCTTGTGTTGGTTGGAATCTCTTGATACACACTTAGCATTGTATCGTTTGGTATCAAAGCTCAAGGCTAGGTTTTGTTCTTACAAAAACAATCTTGGAAAGCTCTTACCAAAAAGTGTGTTCTTCAATGGTAAAAAATTTGGTTGTAGATCTACAAAAGTTTTACTTGTTTAGTTGTTTCTTGTGTTGGTTTCTTTCTCATCAACACAAAGAGTGTCTAAATCTAAAGTTGAGCTTAATGAAAAAGAGAATTGTGTTGTTGTGAAAAAAAAAAAAAAACCTTGAAAGTGACCTTTGTGGTGTATTGTTGTTGTGTTCTTGAAGGTTTTGATGTTGTGTTCATCCTAAACTTCTCTTCATCTTATGTCTTAACTTCTATAAAGATAAATAGGTCCAAAAAGGTTGTAAGACAAAATTGAAAATTGTTTGTGAGAAAACTTGCCAACATCACCTTTTCAAGACTTGACAACCACTTTTTCTTAAAACAAGGAACCTTCTCTTGTGGGACTAGTGAGGTCAAACATCACCTTTTGAGTTTGAAAAAAAAAAGAAAGAAAAAAAAAGGGGGTTTGAAAAATGTTACAACACTTTATGTTTTCCATCCCAATAACAAGTCATCCATTACAAAAGATCTAAATGGACTAAGACTTCAAGTTGATGAACTATTTATGTGGACCCACGGCCATTGACATGCTGCCACGTCACCCTAGCTACTGTTCACGTGATAATTAAGCTCAAATTTGGATGTTCTAGTTTCTAATTATTGATTCCTAGTTTCCTCTAATTGACTTGAGAACTAATTAACAAACTAGTACATTTCTACTAGCTTGTCAATTAGTCACTTGAAGCCTTATGTTTGTGTCAACGTTTGTTTGTGTGCTTTTGTCGTTTGAATACGTTGGCTCTAGTCCGACGAGAATTCTTTGAGTTTCAAACAAGAATCCATTCCAGGCAAGAGCATACTCATACCTTACGTATTCACGGGTTCCTAGCCAATCTACAACTCTTGTGGAACTTGAGTGTGAGTGAACCAAGAGAGTGTGAGTGAGGAGAGGGATTTTAAACTAACTTGTTTGTTGCTTGTGTAGGTGATACCTTGATAATGGAGGGAACCATGTCTCAAACCGTGGATTCTAATGAAATGGAGAATATGAGGGTCACTCTTGAGGCTATGACCCGAGCTCTTGAAAGGTTGAGTACGAAAGTAGGAGCCATAAGGGGAGAAGTGACAACTATTAGTGGGAGTTTAGAACAAGTGGAGAGTCAAAGGAACTCTCATCCTTCTACTCCTCGACATGTTTCGTCAAGTGGACATGATAGAAATTCCTCCGCCACCGTTACTCTCGAAACATGGCCACAATTGCCAAATCCTTCACTAGCTCCACTAAATGCCGCAGGCCAAACCATTTATAACCCTATAAACCGAAACTCCAATAGACCAACCCACTCCCAAATGTCTCAAGTTCCGCAAGAGGTGCTCGGACGTCAAATGCCTCCACAAAATTCGAACCCCCCCTTCCAAGCTCCACTAAACCAAAGACCACCACCTCCACAAAATCCAATTCCTCCGAATCAAGTTCCAAATGTCCAAAATCGTCCCGTCCACCTTTAGGAATATGGTAGAGAGGATTATGAAGGGTATGGAGCCTTTAACGATGCCTACATGAGGGAGGAAGAGATGAGAGGAGGTCGTGTGGATCCAAGGATATATCGAGGGTATGGAGAAAGGGGAAACCGACACCTAGAGAGAGACGTAGGCATTAATACCATCAAATTGAGCCTACCTATCTTTAAGGGTGAAAGTGACCCCGAGGTGTATCTTGCTTGGGAGTCGGCGTGTGATAAAGTGTTTCAAGTGAATGATATCTCGGAGGAGAAGAAGAGTTGTTATGCCATAGCTCATTTTGAAGACTATGCTAACACTTGGTGGGAATACGTCAAGCGGTTCGGCAATGAGTTGGTAGAGGGACAACCACCACCATGGTTTCGGTTGAGGCACCTAATGAGGCAACGGTATCTTCCCGAAAGTTATCGTCATGAGTTGCTTGCTAGGTTGTACAATTTGCGACAAGGGAATCGAAGTGTTATGGCATACTATGACGAGTTTCAACAACTTATATTGAAGCTTGATCATCGGGGAGAACAAATTGGCCATGACATCATTCCGTTCAAATGTGGGTTGAACAAAGAGATCTCCACTCATTTGACGCTTCACAAGTTTGATACCGTTGAAGGGATTTTCCAAGCGGCTCTTGAGATTGAAAGAGAGCTTAAAAAGAGGTCGTCGTTCAACCTCAGGTTGGCCGAGGAGCAAAGATATAGTTCAACCATCTTCGGGTTGGCCCAAAAACAAGGACCAACCCGCCACTACAAGGCTGTCCGAGCCTAAAACAGTCCATAAATTTCCTCCCCGGCAAGAAGCTCACAAGTATCCTAATCCTAAAGGGTTCTAATGTTTCAAGTGCCAAGGTTGGGGACATAAAGCCAATGAATGTCCAAACCGGCGCAATGTGATCCTAAGGGAAGGGAGATTGTATTACCTTGGTGAGGAAGTGGGTCTTGAAAAAGAAGAGAATGAGGCCGAGCCTCAAGATGGAGAGAAACCCAAAAATGAGCCACATGATGATGATGATTGTGAGGATGCTTATCCGCAAGAAGGGGAGTGCGTGGTTCCAAACTTTGTAGTGAGGCGTGCCATGATTAGTAAGGCGATAGATGACCCTAGCCAACGGGAGAATTTATTCCTTACTAAATGTCTTGTGAAGGGAAGTGTGTGTACTATGGTGAGTGATAGTGGAAGTGCGAATGTGGTTAGTGTTGCTATGGTGAACTTCTTGAAATTGCCGACTACACCTCACAAAGCAATGTGTGATACGTTTTAAGGTAGCCAACTACCATGACGAGGTGCTTTGTGATATGATACCAATGAAAGCTTGTCACTTGTTGTTAGGAAGGCCTTGGCAATACGATAGGTCGACCAAACATGATGGAAGGTCCAATCGGTATACACTTGAGAAGGATGGCCGAAAGGTCGCTCTTCATCCATTATTGCCTTCCCAAGTGAATGAATTATACCAAAAGATGCGAGAATTGAGGGAAAAGGGAAAGAAGGCCGAGAGTGAGGGACAAAGAGGGGAATCCGAGAATGAGGGAGTAGGGGAAACCGAGGGGCTCCTAATTTCTAAGGGGCAAGGAAGTGTGGTGATGATGGCTAGGAGGAAAGAATTATTTGTGGATCATGACGAGGACACTCCGATGCTCCTCTTGGGTCATTGTTTTAACACTAACGCCACTAACATTTCCATTTCTCCTCCTATTTCTCATGTTTTGCAGGATTACGAGGATGTCTTCCCAAAAGAATTACCGCAAGGATTGCCCCCACTTCGGGGAATTGAGCACCAAATAGATTGTGCCGGGTTCACAATTGCCCAACAAACTGGCTTATAGGAGCAACCTGATGGATACCAAGGAATTGCAACGCCAAGTTAAGGAACTCCTCAACAAAGGGGATATCAAGGAAAGTATGAGCCCTTGTGCGGTTTCGGTACTACTAGTTCCCAAGAAAGATGGGACTTGGCGTATGTGTGTTGATTGCCGAGCCATCAACAAGATAACGGTAAAATATCGTCACCCTATTCTTAGGTTAGATGATATGCTTGATGAATTGAGTGGTTCGTGTTTGTTTTCTAAAATTGATTTGAGGAGTAGCTATCACCAAATTCGTATGCAACCGGGTGATGAATGGAAAACCGCCTTCAAGACCAAATTCGGTCTCTATGAATGGATGGTTATGCCATTCCGCCTAACAAACGCTCCAAGTACTTTTATGAGGCTAATGAATCATGTGATGAAGCCATTTATCGGAAAGTTTGTTGTTGTTTATTTTGATGATGTATTGGTGTATAGTAAGTCCTTAGATGAGCATGTAAAGCATTTACAATGTGTGTTTGATGTCCTCCGAAAGGAGAAGTTATATGCTAATCTAGGACAGTGTTCTTTTGGTGTCCATGAGGTTGTATTTCTTGGGTTTGTGGTGAGCTCAAGAGGGGTCGAAGTGGATGAATCTAAGATTGACGCCATTAAAAATTGGCCAACTCCCAAAACCGTAGGTGAAGTGAGAAGCTTCCATGGGTTGGCTAGTTTTTATAGACGTTTTGTCAAAGGATTTAGCACCATTGCCGCCCCCTTGACTGAAGTGATTAAAAGGGATCGGTCTTTCAAGTGGGGAGATGAACAAGCTAAGGCCTTCGAGCACTTGAAAGCTATGCTCATCTCGGCCCTTTTGCTACAATTGCCGAATTTTGACAAGACTTTTGAGGTCGAATGTGATGCAAGCAAAGTCGGCATAGGCGCGGTTTTAATGCAAGAATTGAAGCCTATTGCCTACTTTAGCGAAATGCTCAAAGGAGCAACTCTAAACTACTCTACATACGATTTGGAGTTGTATGCCTTGATTAGAGCCTTGGCCACTTGGCAACATTATTTGTGGCCTAAAGAATTCGTGATCCGAACGGATCATGAATCCTTGAAGCATCTACGGGCACAAGACAAGCTTAACTGGCGGCATGCCAAATGGATTGAATTTCTTGAAACTTTCCCTTATGTTATTCAATACAAGAAGGGTAAAGACAATGTGGTTGCCGATGCTTTGTCCCGAAAACATGTGCTTGTGTCTACTTTGTCGTCTAAGTTGATGGGGTTTGAAAGCCTCAAGTCTTTATATCCCGAGGACCCTCACTTCGCTCCTATCTATAGGGAAAGTGAAGAGTTGGGAAGGGATAGGTGGGTTACGGATAGGGTTCCCATCCCTATACCAAATTTGATGGATACTTGTTTAAAGGTAGACGATTGTGTGTTCCCTCAAGTTCGTGGAGAGAATTATTTGTGAGGGAAGCACACAATGGCGGTCTATGGGCCATTTTGGGGTCGAGAAAACCCTCAGAATTTTGGAAGAACAATTTTATTGGCCTAGAATGCACAAGGATGTGGCCCGGATTTGCGGCCAATGTGTCCAACCCTACGGGTTGTACACCCCATTGTCCACCCCTTTGCGTTCTTGGCTTGACATATCAATGGACTTCGTGTTGGGATTGTCGAGGACTAGAAGGGGGCGGGATAGTATTTTTGTTGTGGTGGATCGGTTTTCCAAGATGGCTCACTTTATTCCTTGGTCTAAATGTGATGATGCGCCAAGCGTAGCCTCTTTATTTGTTGATAATGTTGTAAAACTTCATGGTGTTTCGAGGACCATAGTGAGTGATAGGGATTCTAAATTCCTAAGCCACTTTTGGAAGTCCATGTGGGGTACACTCGATACTAAGTTGTTGTTTTTGACTTCATGCCACCCACAAACCGATGGCCAAACGGAAGTAGTAAATGGGACCTTAGGGTCTATGCTACGGTCCATGGTTAAAGGAAAAATGACTTCTTGGGATGAGCACTTACCGTTGATTGAGTTTGCTTATAATCGTGTTATACACTCGAGCACGGGGATGACACCCTTTGAGTGTGTATATGGTATCAACCCCCTCACCCTTTTGGATTTAACCCCTTTGCCAAGTGATCTTGTGATAAGCTTAGATGGAAGCAAACGGGCCGAGGCCATGAAAAAGCTACAATAGAAGGTGCGGTTGCGGTTGGAGAAGAAAAGCCAAGAAGTTGCGAGGCGAGCCAACAAAGGAAGAAGAAAGCTCATTCTTGTATCGGGAAATTGGGTGTAGGTGCACCTAAGGAAGGATAGATTCCCGTCTCAAAGGAATGCTAAGTTGATGCCACGGGGTGATGGCCCGTTCCAAGTATTAGAAAGGATCAACGACAATGCCTACAAGATTGATCTACCCCCGGAATATCAAGTGCACAACACTTTCAACGTGTGTGATCTCTCTCGGGTGGAAACGGTGGAGGATGGCA